>NC_039367.1:69936046-70112892 GCF_003573695.1 Papaver somniferum
CCCCCCCCCCCCCCCCCCCCCCCCCCCCCCCCCCCCACCCCGCAAACACACACCTTAATTACAAACAAACTAAAACTTTTACCCCCTGCAAAACACCTTAAAACTATTAGCAGTTACCATCTGCATAACAGTATAAAAAAATCCCACCTGTTCCAAAAAAAGAAAAATATCTGAATAGCAACATAACCACAAGAAAACATCTGTCATCAGATTCAACAATATGAGGAAAATCAGTAATGAGCAAAATGATCAGCAAACACCTACAAGATATCTTTGAATTTTCACGAAGAAGCTCTTAGTCCGACTTCACAAAATCGAAGCTTTCCCATCGAAATCTTGTTGATGTTCCAGGGATGATTATTCAGAATCATCACCGTTGTTCTCATTGCTCTGCTGACTGATATCGTCGTCGTTATCGATGCCCATCTCATGATCGCTGTAATCATTGCTATACTGACTGCCTGTTTCAGTTGCACTTCCATAACCTTCATCACCTGCATCTTCACTTCCTTCATCATCTTCATTATCTTCCTCCAAATCTCCAACCTCAACTGGTTCACCATTCTCATCAACACCATTAATTGTTTCTCCATCAGAATCAACATTCAATCTCCCATTCATGGTTCTTGCAAAAAGCCTACGGATTTTTCTGCTAAGAACCTTTCATACCATGCATCCTCAATCTTCATTTCTCTCTTCCTCTTTTGTTTCTCTGTCTCAGAATTTCTCTCATGATCATCACTTCTCTCAAAATCATTCTCTTTCTCTTCAGAATCACTTGAGGTTGCACTGCGGGTCTTTCTCCAAAAAAATATGCTCCTTCTCCCCTCATCTCTCTCCTCTCTTTCTCTGGCTTTCCTCACATCTCTTGCAATTCTCTTCCTCTTCCATTGTTCATACAGTGGAGGATTTTCCTGACGAACTCTTTCGAACTCAATCAGACGATTTCTCTCGTCAATCTCTTGCTGCACAAAATCCATCAAATTCTCCAACTCTCTAGTAGAGAGAGTCTTGGAAACTTTCTTGGCGAACTTAAAAGGTGCAGAAGGCTGATTATCTACGTTAGCATTGTTTCCTCCTAGATCACCCATTATCTCTGATCTATGTTTTCTTTTCTTAATTTCCTTGCCTAATTTAGGATGATTTTGTGTTTTTTGGAAATTCTCTGTTTAATTTCCTTTTGTAGAGAAGATGACATTAATAGTCATTTAAGGCATTCGGTGGAACGTCTAGTCCCTTAGCAATTCACGCCTATTCAAAGGCATGCGCAAAAAGTCCTAAACCCATCATAATAACTCATGCACACCAACATTGCTAATGGGAGTGTACCAAATTAGCGGGTGATGGGTTCAAAAATCACAAGAGAAAACTGGTTTTGCCTTGGGGCTGGTACGCCCCCCCACTAATTTGGTACACCCCCATTAGCCTAATTGCAGACTCTTCCGATGGTCAATATCTAATACATCTGCCATTAAGGGGTTGATAGACAGTTCAACCAAGCACTAATTATCATATTTGATTTTTTTGGTAGATACTGCAGCGCCAACACCTGTTGAGGGACATGATGTGTCGCTGGTGTACTGCATCTATAATGGTAATGTTCACACCTGAAATGGCTTAACATTGATGAGAATTGTTAGGTGTACAAAAAATAGTCAAACATAGTTAGGTGTACAAAAAATGGTCAAACATAAGGTCAAATACAAAATAAAATCAGCACAATGGTCAAACATAATGTCTAATACCAAATAAAATCAGCACACTTGTGTATATTTGGCATAATTATTTGATTTGATAATTAGTTAACAGATGGGCCATATCTTGAACTGCAGCATGGTTTGGTTCAGGCATCATGCCATATCTCAATACCCTGGTCCCTGAATCCTGACCAAAAACAAAATAGGTCAAGCAAAATCAAATCAGCATTGTGCCACATAATGTCCAAATTTTGAAGAAAAATAAAAAAGGTCTAAAGAGTTTCGAACCTCCAACCTCAAACTTAAAATAACTAAAGTGAATCACTGTGCCTCACTAACGTTTTTGAAATTTGATTTCCCTTCAAGATATTTTCTATTTTTGTTGTTGTTGTTGTTGTTGTTGTTACCGCTTAACATCTAAACTGGAGTACTTATTATTGTACTAGCTAATTTCTTTGTTACTAGTGCCTTGGATATATAGTAGTATCTTTTCTTTACTACTTTAGTCAACTACATTGCACAAATTTACTCCCAATTCACATATTCTTAAAAGCAAACTAATAAATTATTACGAAGTAATATAGTACTAGTTAGTGCCTTGGAAGATCATAAATGCTTTTTTGTGCAATTTTTTTTTGATTAAAATCCCAATTCATATTCTTAGAAGAAATTCTAGCTAGCTCTTACAATTAAATTTGTATTAAAAGAATCGATCGGTATTTATTTTTTAAAATACTGGCCGATAATATATGATTTTATCATGTTTACGCCTTTATTCTGGACAAAACATGAAATATCAGTGATACATAAATATGAATATCCGATAATATCGCATTATTGGTCGTATCGGACCGATCAGCCGATAATATTGGCAAGGATGTTTGGGGATCTTAGGTTGTCAGGTGTAACTAGTTTATTTGATTGGTCGGCATTATGAATTCACGAACGACTATGATTGGCTTCGTCGACAAGACTCGATATCCAAGTTTTTTTACCAATGTCACTCTTGGACATGGCTTATTCAGCTAAACCATTTTTTATTTCGATGTCACGATCATAAAGAGTGTAGTTCCTCCAAAATTAAGTTTCCGAGAGTATTTCCACCAAGATAAATTGATTGATGGTAATTTTCCATTTTTTCCGATGTCACTCTTGAACGAGCTTGTAAAATCTAAGTTTCATCCAAAATCTAAGTTTTCGGAGATCACCGAGATAAATTGAATTAATTTTCTATTTTTACTGATGTCATGGACGAGCTTATAAACCAATTTATATTTCGATGTCACAATCTTAGCAAGTACAATTTATCGCCCAAATCTAAGTTTACCGGGGAATATCTCCACCAAGATAAATTGATTGATGGTAATTTTCAATTTTTACCGATGTTACTGTTGGACAAGCTTATAAACCCCGGATTTTTATTTCGATGTCAAGATATCTTAGCAATTATATTTCATCCAAATATAAGTTTCCGGAGATCACCGAGATAAATTGATTTAATTTCTATTTTTACCGATTTCACTCATGGACGAGCTTGTAAACCAATTTATATTTCGATGTCACGATTTATAGTCATTTTCAATTTTTACCGATGTCACTCTTGGACGAGCTTCTAAACCAATTTTTATTTATTTCGATGTCACGACCTTAGCAAGAATTTTTCGTCCAAATCTAAGTTTCTAGGGAGTATTTCCACAGATACAAATTGCTTAATGTTAATTTTCCATTTTTACCGATATCACTCTTAGACGAGCTTGTAAACTGATAGACGCATTTATGTGTCTAATTTGTCCTCAATGTTTCGTATTGTTAGTACTCGATTTCGTATTTATTATGTTATTTTGTATGTTTGTAGGTATTTTTTGGAAATAAATATTGTTGGAAAATTCGGCTCGAAAAGTTGCTCGGGGCACCCCGGAGGACATTTGCTATACGGACCCCCATCTTTGCTAAGTGTCACCCACGGCTATATGTAGCCCATTTTTGTCCACATCACCCATTTTTCTCCACAACACCCATCTTCTTCATTTCGAATTTTGTTTTTGGCGGGAAGAAGCGTTTCTCTCCTGGCAGATTTTTCGATCAGATTTTGAATGGGTTAGAGGTAGACTGAATCGCTGAAACTTCATGGGTGGACGTGATATAGCCTAAAAGGCTTGGTATGGGTCTCTGGTTCGATTGAATTTGGATAAATAATCCGTGAGAAGAAAACAGGGAAACACGTACACTGGAAGAAATATTCACGGGATTACAACGAGTTAGACGTGTGCTGCTCGTGTTTGGAAGGCCCTAACAACTATTTGGAGTACGAAGGAGTTAAATATGGCAATTTGGCAGCTTCAGAACGTGTGTAGAGATCAAAAATCTGAATTATTTCCTAAACTGGCCGTGAAGAATAATGTCGAGTAATGGAGAATTATATGAAGTAATTACGTGATATTTTGCTGCTGCTGGGTTATAAATAGGTGTTGGGTTGTCATAGAAGGGGATGGAGAGTTAGGGGTGAGAACAGACTATAGAAATTAGAGTTGCAGAGAGTTGTTGCTGCTGCCATTAGAGATGAACACGAAGAACAATAGACTGCAAGTAGCAGTCGTTTTCTAGTGTCTTAAAACCGTTTCATTTTCTTCCAGAAAAAGACTGTTGCTTTTGCGACTGTTTTGTGCTATAATTTTGTAACAGATTCTTTGCAACTTTTGTAACACCCGTAGACCATTGCAAATCTCTGTTTTATCTTATTTCTCCAATAAAAACACCATTTGAGCTATGAGTTATTTTTTTGAGTGTGTTTTCACCATGTGGAGCTAGAACCTATCACTGGAACGACGGAGGAAGCTGTATTTCATCCTTGGGGTAATTTAATAAATTCTTTATTTACTTTTTGTACAAATTTTAAATGATTTATGATTTCTATTAATCAATTGTTATCTTGTTAGATAGTGTATGCTTAGTCTTAGATGTTTTAGATACACTATGCTTGTAATTTACAATTGATGTTTTACGAAATCTATTTTGGCAAAGAATAGAGTTATTGTTTCTTTTGTTTTGAGCTATAAATGTCTAGGATCAATTTATGAACCCGATGAACATGAAAACCAGTGGAATCCCGAGTCCCGGTCTCTCTTCATCCTGTGACAAAATTTTTATATATATATTTTCTTATTCGCAGTATTTTTATTTTATTAAAACTTAAAATCAATCCAACAAAGTCCGAGTGAACAACAACCTTATTTACCACTATTAAAATTCGATCAATTTCTGGCGCCGCTGCCGGGGTTAAATTCTTCCAAGTTAAATTTTCCAAGTTAAATTCCTTGATGTTAATTTTCCACCCAATTTTTTATTTTATATTATACTGTATTTATTTATTTTCCAAAGCTATAATTTTTCACTAGCCAAGTTATCATGCTTGTACGTGGCTAAGCTAGAGGTTGAATCGTAAAGTGAAAACGTGTGTCACGATATAAAACACGAGCAAGGGAGACTAGGAGAGTACTACTACTCGGCTTTTTCTTTTCCAAGTCTCTCTCTAAACTGAACCTAGGGTTTCAGTATCAAAAACTGAAAGTTTTAGTATCAAACCAGAGAAAATGACTTCTATAGTAGTAACTTCCTTCCGATTTCTTCTTCTTGATGATGAAGACAACGAGATTGTTGGTCATTTTGGTTGCGAGGTTGTTCCTTGTTTTGGAGATGAAGAGGATGATGATTATGATGATGTTGACGATGAAGAAGAGGAGGACGATGAAGAGGATGATGAGTATGATTCTGAGGATGATGATGATGATGAGTATGATTCTGAGGATGATGATGATTTAGACGATCCAGAACACTTCTTTTGGTTTGGGCCAGCGCTTGAGGATGAAGATGAAGACGATGATGTTGATGATGATTGCCCATACAAAGATGTGGTTAGGATTGTCGACAGCAACAGTGAAGAAGAAGGGGATTCTAAATGATCTAGTCCTCTGTTTTCATGGTTCTGCTATGCAAGAATGGTATTGAATCACATCTCGATCCATCAACTTTTGTTTAGTTATGTTTTTTTGTGTGTGTGTGTGTGTTATTAGTGTATCTTATGTTTGTTTTTTTTAGATGTTTAATTAGCCTGTTTGTAAAGCTGCTTGTAAGTTTACTTTTTGTGAATGTTTAATATTTAAGGATGCAATATTTTGTTTAGATTCCAAGTGCATATGTTGTTTAATTTATGTCCATTGTTCATCTGTTGGAGTATCAATCTCTTGATGAAACAGAATGAACTAGTAATGTGTTTAAGGGGGCTTGGCTTAGAGATTTGGATCTGAAGAGTTAGGGTTAACCATGATTTTGTTATGGCTTTGCTGTTAAAGTGATAGGATCATGAATATGATAGGGACTATATACTGAGTCTTGTATTAGAGTTGAAAAACATAGCCAAATTTTTCATAAATTGCAATGCCAAATCTGACAAACTTAACCAAAAAAAAAAAAAGAATTGAGAGCACAATTGAACAGTAGGCCTTTGACTGCTACATAATTTTTCTTACACAATTAACAAAATTATCATACTAAAAATAATGTAAAAAACTTGAATTTAGTCTATGCCGAGTGCTCAACCATAAATTTTCTGGTCTTGGTGGCTTCCCATGTTCTTATTCATTATAATCCTTATCCAAATGTTCACCATAGCTTTTTTCAAATGCATCCCAAGAAGCAAAACCCTTAGGAGGAGGATCATCTTCAACATGGATCATTTTCTTAATATGAACTAATTCCCATTATTCATCGACATACTCTTCTAGTATATCACCAATGCTTTCCACAAAGTCATCCCATGAAGAAAAGCCCTTCGGAGGAGGAGGATCATTATTAGCAAGACCATTGGCAGGAACAACACATTTCTCATTAGAACTCATCCTCTCAATTCCTTCGTTCTTTTACTTATGAACGAGGTATCTAGGATCCAAATCTAGCTAAATATATTATTTTTTCCTATAAATATCTAGTATGCAAATCTAAATATAGTGGTGGGTTATGTTTACCATGAATATAACAAATGAAAATCAAAGTGATATATGGAAAGTGCGATTTTGCGGATTTTGCGAGACCCAACAGAAAAATATTGCATTAGGATTCTAGGATTAAACTACTGATCGTCAGTTCTAATTAGACGCCTATATTCTTGCTGAAACCCTAAAGAAATCTCTAAATATCCTGACACGTTAAGCATTCATGTCAATGAGATAGTACACTTGTTAAAATTAAAAGTTTACCTTCCTTATTTAACAAAATAGTCCTTCCTTATTGAATTTCAGACAATTTTTCCTACTACATTATTACTACTATCATAATTGATTTTTTTTAAAATTCATAGACCAGCACTTGTTGATCATTCACGGTTTACCAGGGTTTACATGCATTATGTGACGCTGGTGCATTGCCATATCTTGATTTGTCAAAATACACCATTATTATCCTCTCCTAACCCGTCCCATCTTTTAATTGCACACAGCTTTAAGAGTAAAACGAGGCGGTAGCCTAATTTGAAGGCCATAACTGTAGCATTATGGTTCAACAGGGTTCGCATGTTTGGCTCATGTATCAAGCCATATAAGTACCTGACCAAGTGACCAACAATAAGATCTAATTAATAATAAAATAAAAATATTTTACATCGACGAAATTAGGGATGGTCAAGGGGCGGGTAGTGTCAATCCCAGTCACTGCCCCGTTCGTAAAAAAAATACCCATCCCCGCCCCGTTACCCATATGAATTGGAGCGGGGCAGGTATGGGGAATACCTGATAGACACATTTATGTGTCTATTTTCATCTCTTTTGTGTATTTTGTTAGTACCCATTTGTTCTTATTACGGTGTTTTTATGTTTGTTTAGGTGTTTTTGGAGAAAATACCCTTCTGTGGAAAGAGTTGCTCAAAAAGTGATGATTTACACCCCGGAGAAAAGTACTAAAGGCACCCCATAAATGCACCGGAAACGTCCCAGAAATGTCCCGGAGGAACCCAGAAAAATTACTATTTCCACCCAAGAATTACTATTTCAGCCCAAATTGCTAAAGGGACACCCGTACAGGATTAGGGGGAGGACATTTTGTTCTCAAAAATTCAAATTTTGAGAAATGGCGGGAAACCAAGAACAGGTTCTGGCAGATTTTTGTTTCGATTTTTGAACGATCTACAAAGAGATTCAATGGCTGAAACTTGGTGGGATTGTTCCTGGGACATGTATAAATCTATTGGTTACGCTCTGGTCGATCGAATTTGGATAGGATTAGCTAGGGAAGTCACGGGCAGAAAACAGAGATGCACGTGCAGGAAAGGGATTACATGATTTGGAGAAGATTTTTAGCGTGTTAAGTGCATGATTGATGTCCCGAGCAGTAGGAAGGAGTGTGTAGTTGTTAAACAAGGAAAGAAATACAGCTTATAACGCGTGGAGAATCATTTCAGAGAAGAAAATATTCGGAAGATATTTTCTTTAAACACCGAGTAATGAAGATTATATGGAGTAATTGAGGGAGATTCAACGAGCTGTATGTGTATAAATATGTTCCCTGGGAGTACAAGAGAGGCTGTCGGGAGTTTGGGGGATTGAGGAGAGTGCAGGAAGCAAGAAATCACCATGAACAGCAAGCTTCCTGCTGCTGTTTTATGCTGCTGATGAAGATGAAGAACACGAAGAACAGACTCTCAGAAACCGTCGTTCTTCAACAGTGACAACGACAGCGTATCGTGGGTCGTAGGTGTGGGTCTTAGTAACATAGCGACAACAGCAGTTAGATTTTATCGTTTATTCTGGACGCCTTTTGTGCGTCGCAGATTACAGTTTCACACCATTTTCTCTTCTTCTCTTTATTGTAAACACCAATTGAGCTTAATAAAATATTTTGAGAGGTATTTCACCATGATGAGCTAAAACCCAACACTGGGACGACGGAGGAGGCAAAACTTCATACTTGGGGTAATTTCATTTAGTTCTTTTTTATGACTTTTGCATTAATTTAAAATTGAAATATGATTTGAATTAATTGGTTGTTATTTAATTTGATGATGTATGCTTGGCTTAGGTGTTTTGATACATCATGCTTAGGACTTACAATCAATGTTTTGAAAATCTATCTTGGCAATAAATTAGAGTCGATATATTTAATATATTTTTCGAGCTATTATTGATAAAAGAATTATTATTTGAACCTTAAGAAATGAATTTGGCGGAATCCTAGTCCCAGTACCTCTCGCCCATTGTTAATATTTTTGTATATATATTTTTAAATCTAAAAATCCATTACCTTCACAAGTTCGAGTTTGAACGATACCCCTTACCACTACAACTACAAACACAAAAAAAAAAGAAAATATTAAATCATTTTGGCGCCACCGACGCGGAATTGTGTTTAGGTAGAATTTTTTTTTTTTTAGATTTTTTTTTCTTTGTTCTTTTTTACGTTCTTTGGGTATTTGTCTATGTGATACAGGTTTTGAGGCTTGGATCGAAAAGAAAAAAAAAAGAAGTTGTCAAAGATTTTTGGCGATTTCATAAAGACTAGGAGCAACGCTTAAAGCAAAAAGAACGGAAAGAAGACGAAGGACTTTTTTTTTATTATTATTATTTTTTAGATATTGTTTTATATTATTATTATTATTATTTTTTTAGAAACTGTAATTAAGGTTTTTATTTTTGTAATCTTTTATTTTTGGACATTTTTTTTTCCGGACATTAAATATTGGACATTATTTTTAAAACCCTACGGAAGGGTTATAAATTAAAAAAAAAAAATTAAATACAACTGTTTGCAGGGAAGGACGATGAGTTGAATATGTGACTGCGCCGCCTAATGCGGTGAGGCCTTGGGTATCAAAGCTCTATTAAGCTTCCCTCGCCTCTATTCAACTTACTTTGACTCGGATTGATTCCAGAGGGGTTTTCTCAAATTGCAACGAATTCCCTTTCGAAAGATAGAAGCTGGTCTAGAAACAATCTAAGTAGAGCCATCATGCTTTTTGTTTGCTAGAAATCTTTAGGTTTGCTTTGGTGGAGTCGAGTCGGCCTTGTTTGAGATTGTATAGAAGGCCTATGTAGTTTATATTTCTTCGGTGATGAATCCTTTTGAGGAGACGCCACCTGCGATGACGTTGCGAGAATATATGTCTAGAAATTCTCGTTATCAAGAGACGTCTTCGGAAATGACTCTTGGTGAATATATGCGTGGGCAGCGATATATGGGTACTCCAACTTTTATTGAGGAATCACCTCTAACGATCTATGAGAAATATTATAAACATAGACCATGTAGTTGGAAACAAAGATTGAGAATTATTAAATGTCAAAAATTATATTATGATGATGAAGATAGTGCTGATGAAGAATCGGAAACGTGTGGGAATAGTGATCAGGAATTTGTTACCCCAGTTGAGCCTTATAATGATTATATTATTTCTGGTTCAGATCCTAATAATTTTAAAAATTATTCACCTATTCAAAAAGACGAGGATTTGACTAGAGGTACCCCCGTTTCAGACGATGTAGTATGTCTTGTTTACGAAACCAAGAAAGGTTTAGAGGAACCGGTTTATCCTGAGAATATTGTTTTAGAGTCATACGATTTAGAAACAATAGTCTTAGATGAACTCGTAGAGATTAGCGAGGATGAACCTGACTTAGAAAAATCAATCGCCCACTTTCAGGAATCTGATGACCTAGAAATTTGGGAGATTATGACCAGTCTATCTAGAGACGCCGAAAACTCTAAGTTTGAGGGTGATTATCATTCTCCATGTTCTTTAACAAAAATCCCTCACGTGGGACTTGACATCAATGCCTCAACCATCTTACAAGACTATCTTCATACTCGTTTTCCCGAACTTAATAATATTCAACACGAGTCTCAACTGTTAGAAACCCATCCTCTGGTTGATGAGGTTAGCCCAGGAAATAATACCAAGATTGACTTTGTTTTCCCACCAAAAACTTTTCTACCAATTGTGGGAACATATAAATTTCAGATGTGTCAATTATTAAGTTTTGAGACTAAACCTAATTACTTTAGGAGATTAGGGTCGACACATCTGTTTAAGGAAGACCACCACTCTCTTTGTGGTCAGCTGTGTAAGTCAAATCTGATTGACTTTAAGGATCCCCATTTATTCAGGTTGTTATTATTTTTAATTGAGTTTTTCCAGACTTTTAAACCTGAACTGTTGGATCTTAGCTATGAGGAAGTGCATCCAATGAAAATTTTCTATCAAGATCCTTTCATAGAACCTGAACCTGAACCACAATGGGACATAGGTATCTTAATCAGGAAACTAGATAAGGGTATGCAGTACATGTTCATTTTCTTGGCTTGTTGCAGATTCCTTTTACTTGTGATAGCTCTATTTGGTTTCGATAACCCACAATTATTTCGGCTATTGCTATATGATTCGAGGAGATTAAACCTTTCTTAGTCTGGCTGAAGACTTTAAACTTAGCACTTCTTGGGAGGTAACCCAATCTCACGCAACACGGTAATATCCTTCCTTATCTCTTTTGCTTCAAGTGGTAACAGTTTCTCCTTGTTCATGCTTTTAGTTTCATCTTTAGAACATTGAGGACAATGTTAGATTTAAGTTTGGGGGTATGGGAGAAACTTTTTAGTTGCGTAATAAATAAACTCCAGAGCCTAGAAATTTATGCGTATTTAGGATAGCACTAACCAATCTAAGTGGATGGAAACATTTTTGTTTTAGGAGTTGAGGAACCAATCTGACTAGATGGAAACATCTATAGAGTCTATTCATAAAAGCACAGAGCTCAGGTGTTAGAAATAACATGATAGTTTCGCCATATCTCGTCGAGTCCTTTTCACTTTCTATTTTTAGTTTTCTTTTATTTCAAGTGATTTGGTGGGGCACACGATTCAAGTTGTTACCTTTGCTAGGGTGAAATAGAGTGACTGAGTTACCTTTTCAAAAAAAAAAAAAAAAATAGACCGGACCAGTTAGACCAATCGGAATAAGTATTAACACTTGGATAACAATATGCGTGTGTTCTCCCTGTTTCCGTCGCCTAAGCAAGCGTGGAATGCAGGACCCGTGGGAACTATCGTGTAATCTGCTGACAAGAAGCATGCGCTTGGATCCAAAAGATCTATTCATGCCGTTATGAAAAAAAAAAAAAAATGGTTATTGTTATGTGTAGTCAACTGCTGGTTCCCTTGTATTTGCCAGTTTGTTGATCTAGATTTAAGTTATTGACCACTGGTTCCCTTGTATATGCCAGTGTGTTAATATTAGTCAGACCGGTATCTCAGTCATTTAGGTTAGGTTCATCTTGGCAGAGGCCTTCAGACAGATATGGGAAACACCGTTCGCTTTTCAACCATCTACATTTTTCTTTTTCCATCTTCTTAATATTTTCATGTGATTAGTCTGACTCCGAATATGATGTCCATCGTGAAACAATCTTAGTAGAGCTCTGTCACTTATATGAATTTTAGTATGCTTGAGTGCAAACTCGTATACAGCAATTGGAATTTCGCGTCAGGGTACTTCCTCCTGTAATTAATAAGTATGCCAACCAAGGAGGTTCTTTAGTGCTTTCCAAGATTTTTCGTAGATAGCTAGGGTCTGGAGTATTGGTTTTTGGGTACACCTCTGATAAACCCACCCGAGATTAACTCGGTCACTTTTCTAAGATTTTTTGCTCGGGACTAGCAAATAATAAGTTTGGGGGTATTTGATAGACACATTTATGTGTCTATTTTCATCTCTTTTGTGTATTTTGTTAGTACCCATTTGTTCTTATTACGGTGTTTTTATGTTTGTTTAGGTGTTTTTGGAGAAAATACCCTTCTGTGGAAAGAGTTGCTCAAAAAGTGATGATTTACACCCCGGAGAAAAGTACTAAAGGCACCCCATAAATGCACCGGAAACGTCCCAGAAATGTCCCGGAGGAACCCAGAAAAATTACTATTTCCACCCAAGAATTACTATTTCAGCCCAAATTGCTAAAGGGACACCCGTACAGGATTAGGGGGGACATTTTGTTCTCAAAAATTCAAATTTTGAGAAATGGCGGGAAACCAAGAACAGGTTCTGGCAGATTTTTGTTTCGATTTTTGAACGATCTACAAAGAGATTCAATGGCTGAAACTTGGTGGGATTGTTCCTGGGACATGTATAAATCTATTGGTTACGCTCTGGTCGATCGAATTTGGATAGGATTAGCTAGGGAAGTCACGGGAAGAAAACAGAGATGCACGTGCAGGAAAGGGATTACGTGATTTGGAGAAGATTTTTAGCGTGTTAAGTGCATGATTGATGTCCCGAGCAGTAGGAAGGAGTGTGTAGTTGTTAAACAAGGAAAGAAATACAGCTTATAACGCGTGGAGAATCATTTCAGAGAAGAAAATATTCGGAAGATATTTTCTTTAAACACCGAGTAATGAAGATTATATGGAGTAATTGAGGGAGATTCAACGAGCTGTAGGTGTATAAATATGTTCCCTGGGAGTACTAGAGAGGCTGTCGGGAGTTTGGGGGCTTGAGGAGAGCACAGGAAGCAAGAAATCACCATGAACAGCAAGCTTCCTGCTGCTGTTTTATGCTGCTGATGAAGATGAAGAACACGAAGAACAGACTCTCAGAAACCGTCGTTCTTCAACAGTGACAACGACAGCGTATCGTGGGTCGTAGGTGTGGGTCTTAGTAACATAGCGACAACAGCAGTTAGATTTTATCGTTTATTCTGGACGCCTTTTGTGCGTCGCAGATTACAGTTTCACACCATTTTCTCTTCTTCTCTTTATTGTAAACACCAATTGAGCTTAATAAAATATATTGAGAGGTATTTCACCATGATGAGCTAAAACCCAACACTGGGACGACGGAGGAGGCCAAACTTCATACTTGGGGTAATTTCATTTAGTTCTTTTTTATGACTTTTGCATTAATTTAAAATTGAAATATGATTTGAATTAATTGGTTGTTATTTAATTTGATGATGTATGCTTGCCTTAGGTGTTTTGATACATCATGCTTAGGACTTACAATCAATGTTTTGAAAATCTATCTTGGCAATAAATTAGAGTCGATATATTTAATTTATTTTTCGAGCTATTATTGATAAAAGAATTATTATTTGAACCTTAAGAAATGAATTTGGCGGAATCCTAGTCCCAGTACCTCTCGCCCATTGTTAATATTTTTGTATATATATTTTTAAATCTAAAAATCCATTACCTTCACAAGTTCGAGTTTGAACGATACCCCTTACCACTACAACTACAAACACAAAAAAAAAAAAAAAATATTAAATCATTTTGGCGCCGCCGACGCGGAATTGTGTTTAGGTAGAATTTTTTTTTTTTTAGATTTTTTTTCTTTGTTCTTTTTTACGTTCTTTGGGTATTTGTCTATGTGATACAGGTTTTGAGGCTTGGATCGAAAAGAAAAAAAAAAAAGAAGTTGTCAAAGATTTTTGGCGATTTCATAAAGACTAGGAGCAACGCTTAAAGCAAAAAGAACGGAAAGAAGACGAAGGACTTTTTTTTTATTATTATTATTTTTTAGATATTGTTTTATATTATTATTATTATTATTTTTTAGAAACTGTAATTAAGGTTTTTATTTTTGTAATCTTTTATTTTTGGACATTTTTTTTCCGGACATTAAATATTGGACATTATTTTTAAAACCCTACGGAAGGGTTATAAATTAAAAAAAAAAAAATTAAATACAACTGTTTGCAGGGAAGGACGATGAGTTGAATATGTGACTGCGCCGCCTAATGCGGTGAGGCCTTGGGTATGAAAGCTCTATTAAGCTTCCCTCGCCTCTATTCAACTTACTTTGACTCGGATTGATTCCAGAGGGGTTTTCTCAAATTGCAACGAATTCCCTTTCGAAAGATAGAAGCTGGTCTAGAAACAATCTAAGTAGAGCCATCATGCTTTTTGTTTGCTAGAAATCTTTAGGTTTGCTTTGGTGGAGTCGAGTCGGCCTTGTTTGAGATTGTATAGAATGCCTATGTAGTTTATATTTCTTCGGTGATGAATCCTTTTGAGGAGACGCCACCTGCGATGACGTTGCGAGAATATATGTCTAGAAATTCTCGTTATCAAGAGACGTCTTCGGAAATGACTCTTGGTGAATATATGCGTGGGCAACGATATATGGGTACTCCAACTTTTATTGAGGAATCACCTCTAACGATCTATGAGAAATATTATAAACATAGACCATGTAGTTGGAAACAAAGATTGAGAATTATTAAATGTCAAAAATTATATTATGATGATGAAGATAGTGCTGATGAAGAATCGGAAACGTGTGGGAATAGTGATCAGGAATTTGTTACCCCAGTTGAGCCTTATAATGATTATATTATTTCTGGTTCAGATCCTAATAATTTTAAAAATTATTCACCTATTCAAAAAGACGAGGATTTGACTAGAGGTACCCCCGTTTCAGACGATGTAGTATGTCTTGTTTACGAAACCAAGAAAGGTTTAGAGGAACCGGTTTATCCTGAGAATATTGTTTTAGAGTCATACGATTTAGAAACAATAGTCTTAGATGAACTCGTAGAGATTAGCGAGGATGAACCTGACTTAGAAAAATCAATCGCCCACTTTCAGGAATCTGATGACCTAGAAATTTGGGAGATTATGACCAGTCTATCTAGAGACGCCGAAAACTCTAAGTTTGAGGGTGATTATCATTCTCCATGTTCTTTAACAAAAATCCCTCACGTGGGACTTGACATCAATGCCTCAACCATCTTACAAGACTATCTTCATACTCGTTTTCCCGAACTTAATAATATTCAACACGAGTCTCAACTGTTAGAAACCCATCCTCTGGTTGATGAGGTTAGCCCAGGAAATAATACCAAGATTGACTTTGTTTTCCCACCAAAAACTTTTCTACCAATTGTGGGAACATATAAATTTCAGATGTGTCAATTATTAAGTTTTGAGACTAAACCTAATTACTTTAGGAGATTAGGGTCGACACATCTGTTTAAGGAAGACCACCACTCTCTTTGTGGTCAGCTGTGTAAGTCAAATCTGATTGACTTTAAGGATCCCCATTTATTCAGGTTGTTATTATTTTTAATTGAGTTTTTCCAGACTTTTAAACCTGAACTGTTGGATCTTAGCTATGAGGAAGTGCATCCAATGAAAATTTTCTATCAAGATCCTTTCATAGAACCTGAACCTGAACCACAATGGGACATAGGTATCTTCATCAGGAAACTAGATAAGGGTATGCAGTACATGTTCATTTCGTTGGTTCACTGTAGTTTCCTTTTGTCAGCTCTTTTTGGTTTTAAAGACCCACAGTTATTCCGGCTACTGTTATACGGTTCGAGTTGACTAAACCTTTCCTACGTATGGCTGAAGACTTTAAACTTAGCACTTCTTGGGAGGTAACCCAATCTCATGCAACACGATAATATCTTTCCTTAACTCTTTCGCTTCAAATGGTAACCGTTTCTCCTTGTTCATGCTTTTAGTTTCATCTTTAGAACATTGAGGACAATGTTAGATTTAAGTTTGGGGGTATGGGAGAAACTTTTTAGTTGCAATAAATAAACTCCAGAGCCTAGAAGTTTACGCCTATTAAGGATAGCACTAACCAATCTAAGTGGATGGAAACATTTTTGTTTTAGGAGCTGAGGAACCAATCTGACTAGATGGAAACATCTATAGAGTCTATTCATAAAAGCACAGAGCTCAGGTGTTAGAATTAACATGATAGTTTCGCCATATCTCGTCGAGTCCTTTTCACTTTCTATTTTTAGTTTTCTTTTATTTCAAGTGATTTGGTGGGGCACACGATTCAAGTTGTTACCACTGCTAGGGTAAAATAGAGTGACTGAGTATTGAAAAAAAAAATGAAAAAAAAAAGAAGTTTTAGACCAGACCATTTGACCAAACGGAATAAAATTCAATAAAGTCGACCACTGGTACCCTTGTATATGCCAGTTGTGTTGACCTAGAGTTAGGATTATTGACCACTGGTTCCCTTGTATATGCCAGTGTGTTAATATTAGTCAGACCGGTATCTCAGTCATTTAGGTTAGGTTCACCTTGGCAGAGGCCTTCAGACAGATATGGGAAACACCGTTCACTTTTCAACCATCTACATTTTTCTTTTTCCATCTTCTTAATCTTTTCATGTGATTAGTCTGGCTCCGAGTATGATGTCCATCGTGAAACTATCTTCGTAGAGCTCTGTCACTTATATGAATTTTAGTATGCTTGAGTGCAAACTCGTATACAGCAATTGGAATTTCGCGTCAGGGTACTTCCTCCTGTAATTAATAAGTATGCCAACCAAGGAGGTTCTTTAGTGCTTTCCAAGATTTTTCGTAGATAGCTAGGGTCTGGAGTATTGGTTTTTGTGGGTACACCTCTGATAAACCCACCCGAGATTAACTCGGTCACTTTTCAAGAATAAAATTTGCTCGAGGACTAGCAAATAATAAGTTTGGGGGTATTTGATAGACACATTTATGTGTCTATTTTCATCTCTTTTGTGTATTTTGTTAGTACCCATTTGTTCTTATTACGGTGTTTTTATGTTTGTTTAGGTGTTTTTGGAGAAAATACCCTTCTGTGGAAAGAGTTGCTCAAAAAGTGATGATTTACACCCCGGAGAAAAGTACTAAAGGCACCACAGAAATGCACCGGAAACGTCCCAGAAATGTCCCGGAGGAACCCAGAAAAATTACTATTTCCACCCAAGAATTACTATTTCAGCCCAAATTGCTAAAGGGACACCCGTACAGGATTAGGGGGGGGGGACATTTTGTTCTCAAAAATTCAAATTTTGAGAAATGGCGGGAAACCAAGAACAGGTTCTGGCAGATTTTTGTTTCGATTTTTGAACGATCTACAAAGAGATTCAATGGCTGAAACTTGGTGGGATTGTTCCTGGGACATGTATAAATCTATTGGTTACGCTCTGGTCGATCGAATTTGGATAGGATTAGCTAGGGAAGTCACGGGCATAAAACAGAGATGCACGTGCAGGAAAGGGATTACGTGATTTGGAGAAGATTTTTAGCGTGTTAAGTGCATGATTGATGTCCCGAGCAGTAGGAAGGAGTGTGTAGTTGTTAAACAAGGAAAGAAATACAGCTTATAACGCGTGGAGAATCATTTCAGAGAAGAAAATATTCGGAAGATATTTTATTTAAACACCGAGTAATGAAGATTATATGGAGTAATTGAGGGAGATTCAACGAGCTGTAGGTGTATAAATATGTTCCCTGGGAGTACTAGAGAGGCTGTCGGGAGTTTGGGGGCTTCAGGAGAGCACAGGAAGCAAGAAATCACCATGAACAGCAAGCTTCCTGCTGCTGTTTTATGCTGCTGATGAAGATGAAGAACACGAAGAACAGACTCTCAGAAACCGTCGTTCTTCAACAGTGACAACGACAGCGTATCGTGGGTCGTAGGTGTGGGTCTTAGTAACATAGCGACAACAGCAGTTAGATTTTATCGTTTATTCTGGACGCCTTTTGTGCGTCGCAGATTACAGTTTCACACCATTTTCTCTTCTTCTCTTTATTGTAAACACCAATTGAGCTTAATAAAATATTTTGAGAGGTATTTCACCATGATGAGCTAAAACCCAACACTGGGACGACGGAGGAGGCCAAACTTCATACTTGGGGTAATTTCATTTAGTTCTTTTTTATGACTTTTGCATTAATTTAAAATTGAAATATGATTTGAATTAATTGGTTGTTATTTAATTTGATGATGTATGCTTAGCTTAGGTGTTTTGATACATCATGCTTAGAACTTACAATCAATGTTTTGAAAATCTATCTTGGCAATAAATTAGAGTCGATATATTTAATTTATTTTTCGAGCTATTATTGATAAAAGAATTATTATTTGAACCTTAAGAAATGAATTTGGCGGAATCCTAGTCCCAGTACCTCTCGCCCATTGTTAATATTTTTGTATATATATTTTTAAATCTAAAAATCCATTACCTTCACAAGTTCGAGTTTGAACGATACCCCTTACCACTACAACTACAACCACAAAAAAAAAGAAAATATTAAATCATTTTGGCGCCGCCGACGCGGAATTGTGTTTAGGTAGAATTTTTTTTTTAGATTTTTTTTTCTTTGTTCTTTTTTACTTTCTTTGGGTATTTGTCTATGTGATACAGGTTTTGAGGCTTGGATCGAAAAAAAAAAAAAAGAAGTTGTCAAAGATTTTTGGCGATTTCATAAAGACTAGGAGCAACGCTTAAAGCAAAAAGAACGGAAAGAAGACGAAGGACTTTTTTTTTATTATTATTATTTTTTAGATATTTTTTTATATTATTATTATTATTATTATTTTTAGAAACTGTAATTAAGGTTTTTATTTTTGTAATCTTTTATTTTTGGACATTTTTTTTCCGGACATTAAATATTGGACATTATTTTTAAAACCCTACGGAAGGGTTATAAATTAAAAAAAAAAAATAAAATTAAATACAACTGTTTGCAGGGATGGACGACGATTACTATATCGTCTCGGCCCCTCGGGTTCGCACACTGACACCGGAGTCAGTGGTCCGAGTCGACTACAGCGGTTCTTCGCCCGTCTGGTACGGGAGGTAAACTTCTAAACACCCGCGAATCTCCTGCAAGCGGGTTTACTGTTTGCCTTAAGGTGAATATATGTTGAGGACTTGAACTGTACTGTTTTTAAATTCCTAGTAAAGGGCAAGGCTTGGCCAAATCAAGATAAGGACTCGGATTTCATCACCGTTTCCTTCTTGCCCGCCTTGGGAAAACAAAGCCGAACGCGAACCTAAGCTTTAAAATTTGGAATAGAACGAGACCGATAGGGTAACGAGCTTAATAAGAAACTCGTTCGAAAAATATTGGTTGCTCTTTAAGCACACTTCAAATTTCATGATGGTTTCTGTGAGTTGAATGTGTGACTGCGCCGCCTAATGCGGTGAGGCCTTGGGTATCAAAGCTCTATTAAGCTTCCCTCGCCTCTATTCAACTTACTTTGACTCGGATTGATTCCAGAGGGGTTTTCTCAAATTGCAACGAATTCCCTTTCGAAAGATAGAAGCTGGTCTAGAAACAATCTAAGTAGAGCCATCATGCTTTTTGTTTGCTAGAAATCTTTAGGTTTGCTTTGGTGGAGTCGAGTCGGCCTTGTTTGTGATTGTATAGAATCCCTATGTAGTTTATATTTCTTCGGTGATGAATCCTTTTTAGGAGACGCCACCTGCGATGACGTTGCGAGAATATATGTCTAGAAATTCTCGTTATCAAGAGACGTCTTCGGAAATGACTCTTGGTGAATATATGCGTGGGCAACGATATATGGGTACTCCAACTTTTATTGAGGAATCACCTCTAACGATCTATGAGAAATATTATAAACATAGACCATGTAGTTGGAAACAAAGATTGAGAATTATTAAATGTCAAAAATTATATTATGATGATGAAGATAGTGCTGATGAAGAATCGGAAACGTGTGGGAATAGTGATCAGGAATTTGTTACCCCAGTTGAGCCTTATAATGATTATATTATTTCTGGTTCAGATCCTAATAATTTTAAAAATTATTCACCTATTCAAAAAGACGAGGATTTGACTAGAGGTACCCCCGTTTCAGACGATGTAGTATGTCTTGTTTACGAAACCAAGAAAGGTTTAGAGGAACCGGTTTATCCTGAGAATATTGTTTTAGAGTCATACGATTTAGAAACAATAGTCTTAGATGAACTCGTAGAGATTAGCGAGGATGAACCTGACTTAGAAAAATCAATCGCCCACTTTCAGGAATCTGATGACCTAGAAATTAGGGAGATTATGACCAGTCTATTTAGAGACGCCGAAAACTCTAAGTTTGAGGGTGATTATCATTCTCCATGTTCTTTAACAAAAATCCCTCACGTGGTACTTGACATCAATGCCTCAACCATCTTACAAGACTATCTTCATACTCATTTTCCCGAACTTAATAATATTCAACACGAGTCTCAACTGTTAGAAACCCATCCTCTGGTTGATGAGGTTAGCCCAGGCAATAATACCAAGATTGACTTTGTTTTCCCACCAAAAACTTTTCTACCAATTGTGGGAACATATAAATTTCAGATGTGTCAATTATTAAGTTTTGAGACTAAACCTAATTACTTTAGGAGATTAGGGTCGACACATCTGTTTAAGGAAGACCACCACTCTCTTTGTGGTCAGCTGTGTAAGTCAAATCTGATTGACTTTAAGGATCCCCATTTATTCAGGTTGTTATTATTTTTAATTGAGTTTTTCCAGACTTTTAAACCTGAACTGTTGGATCTTAGCTATGAAGAAGTGCATCCAATGAAAATTTTCTATCAAGATCCTTTCATAGAACCTGAACCTGAACCACAATGGGACATAGGTATCTTAATCAGGAAACTAGATAAGGGTATGCACTACATGTTCATTTTCTTGGCTTGTTGCAGATTCCTTTTACTTGTGATAGCTCTATTTGGTTTCGATAACCCACAGTTATTCCGTCTACTGTTATACGATCCGAGTTGACTGATCCTTTCCTAAGTCTGGCTGAAGACTATAAACTTAGCACTTCTTGGGAGGTATCCCATGCTCATGCAACAAGGTAATATCTTCCCTTAACTCTTCCGCTTCAAATGGTAACAGTTTCTCCTTGTTCATGCTTTTTAGTTTCATCTTTAGAACATTGAGGACAATGTTAGATTTAAGTTTGGGGGTATGGGAGAAACTTTTTAGTTGCAATAAATAAACTCCATAGCCTAGAAATTTACGCCTATTAAGGATAGCACTAACCAATCTAAGTGGATGGAAACATTTTTGTTTTAGGAGCTGAGGAACCAATCTGACTAGATGGAAACATCTATAGAGTCTATTCATAAAAGCACAGAGCTCAGGTGTTAAAATTAACATGATAGTTTCACCATATCTCTTCGAGTCCTTTTCACTTTCTATTTTTAGTTTTCTTTTATTTCAAGTGATTTGGTGGGGCACACGATTCAAGTTGTTACCTTTGCTAGGATGAAATAGAGTGGCTGAGTTACCTTTTCAAAAAAAAAAAAAAAAAATTAGACCGGACCAGTTAGACCAATCGGAATAAGTATTAACACTTGGATAGCAATATGCGTGTGTTCTCCCTGTTTCCGTCGCCTAAGCAAGCTTGGAATGCAGGACCCGTGGGAACTATCGTGTAATCTGCTGACAAGAAGCATGCGCTTGGATCAAAAAGATCTATTCATGTCGTTAAGTTAAAAAAAAAATGGTTACTGTTATGTGTAGTCAACTGCTGGTTCCCTTGTATTTGCCAATTTGTTGATCTAGATTTAAGTTATTGACCACTGGTTCCCTTGTATATGCCAGTGTGTTAATATTAGTCAGATCTATATCTCAGTCATTTAGGTTAGGTTCATCTTGGCAGAGGCCTTCAGACAGATATGGGAAACACCGTTCGCTTTTCAACCATCTACATTTTTCTTTTTCCATCTTCTTAATATTTTCATGTGATTAGTCTGACTCCGAATATGATGTCCATCGTGAAAAAATCTTAGTAGAGCTCTGTCACTTATATGAATTTTAGTATGCTTGAGTGCAAACTCGTATACAGCAATTGGAATTTCGCGTCAGGGTACTTCCTCCTGTAATTAATAAGTATGCCAACCAAGGAGGTTCTTTAGTGCTTTCCAAGATTTTTCGTAGATAGCTAGGGTCTGGAGTATTGGTTTTTGTGGGTACACCTCTGATAAACCCACCCGAGATTAACTAGGTCACTTTTCTAGATTAGATTTGCTCGGGACTAGCAAATAATAAGTTTGGGGGTATTTGATAGACACATTTATGTGTCTATTTTCATCTCTTTTGTGTATTTTGTTAGTACCCATTTGTTCTTATTACGGTGTTTTTATGTTTGTTTAGGTGTTTTTGGAGAAAATACCCTTCTGTGGAAAAAGTTGCTCAAAAAGTGATGATTTACACCCCGGAGAAAAGTACTAAAGGCACCCCATAAATGCACCGGAAACGTCCCAGAAATGTCCCGGAGGAACCCAGAAAAATTACTATTTCCACCCAAGAATTACTATTTCAGCCCAAATTGCTAAAGGGACACCCGTACAGGATTAGGGGGAGGACATTTTGTTCTCAAAAATTCAAATTTTGAGAAATGGCGGGAAACCAAGAACAGGTTCTGGCAGATTTTTGTTTCGATTTTTGAACGATCTACAAAGAGATTCAATGGCTGAAACTTGGTGGGATTGTTCCTGGGACATGTATAAATCTATTGGTTACGCTCTGGTCGATCGAATTTGGATAGGATTAGCTAGGGAAGTCACGGGAAGAAAACAGAGATGCACGTGCAGGAAAGGGATTACGTGATTTGGAGAAGATTTTTAGCGTGTTAAGTGCATGATTGATGTCCCGAGCAGTAGGAAGGAGTGTGTAGTTGTTAAACAAGGAAAGAAATACAGCTTATAACGCGTGGAGAATCATTTCAGAGAAGAAAATATTCGGAAGATATTTTCTTTAAACACCGAGTAATGAAGATTATATGGAGTAATTGAGGGAGATTCAACGAGCTGTAGGTGTATAAATATGTTCCCTGGGAGTACTAGAGAGGCTGTCGGGAGTTTGGGGGCTTGAGGAGAGCACAGGAAGCAAGAAATCACCATGAACAGCAAGCTTCCTGCTGCTGTTTTATGCTGCTGATGAAGATGAAGAACACGAAGAACAGACTCTCAGAAACCGTCGTTCTTCAACAGTGACAACGACAGCGTATCGTGGGTCGTAGGTGTGGGTCTTAGTAACATCGCGACAACAGCAGTTAGATTTTATCGTTTATTCTGGACGCCTTTTGTGCGTTGCAGATTACAGTTTCACACCATTTTCTCTTCTTCTCTTTATTGTAAACACCAATTGAGCTTAATAAAATATCTTGAGAGGTATTTCACCATGATGAGCTAAAACCCAACACTGGGACGACGGAGGAGGCCAAACTTCATACTTGGGGTAATTTCATTTAGTTCTTTTTTATGACTTTTGCATTAATTTAAAATTGAAATATGATTTGAATTAATTGGTTGTTATTTAATTTGATGATGTATGCTTGGCTTAGGTGTTTTGATACATCATGCTTAGGACTTACAATCAATGTTTTGAAAATCTATCTTGGCAATAAATTAGAGTCGATATATTTAATGTATTTTTCGAGCTATTATTGATAAAAGAATTATTATTTGAACCTTAAGAAATGAATTTGGCGGAATCCTAGTCCCAGTACCTCTCGCCCATTGTTAATATTTTTGTATATATATTTTTAAATCTAAAAATCCATTACCTTCACAAGTTCGAGTTTGAACGATACCCCTTACCACTACAACTACAACCACAAAAAAAAAAAAATCTTTAATCAATACCCATATGGGGCGGGTTTCCCATGGGTTACCCGTAACACTGAGTTAATACATAAATTTGATTATAATCAAAACTTAAATATGATTCAAACAAAAATAATAACGTAAGAACGACGCATTCTAGAATCTTTAATTCAGTAATTTATCTTAAAGTGAACAAAAGAATTTGTTAATGACTTATTAGTTTTTCTGTTTTTTCCTGTCCCGTTCTATCTTCGTCCACGTTAACTATTTCATTATCTACTTCATTTTGTCTATTTTAACTTTTAGAGAATGTGTTTGATCACAAAAAAAAAGAACGAAAGTGATGAATGTACAAGAACGATCGAGAATATGATAAATGAAAGAAAGCTCGACTAAGTGGTGGAAGTATAAAAATTATACACATTGTTGCATAAAAGTCTAAACCCCTAACTTGTGAAAGATACGGGGCGGGTATGGGGTGGGGACCTTGAATCCCATCCCCACCCAATCCCCGTAGCTTAGTTTTCGGGTATTACCCATACCCGATCCCATCTCCATTTGTGCGGGTAAAACCCTACCCGAACGAGGTGGGTACCCACGGGGATGGGTTTGGGTGGGGCAAATGGCCATCCCTAGACAAAATAGGCAAACGCGCAACAAGCTGCGCCGCTAGCCCTTTTTGAATTGCAACCTAACCTATGGAAAACAAACTCCCTCGAACCAGGAGTCATGACATTACTGTGCATGACTTTCTGGACTCTTCTGAGGAGTCCAACCGCCACCGGAGCTAAAAAACCAAAAGTATCAAAAGCAAAAGGAATAAAGGTATGCCCATTATCAAGACACGCTTTCTCATGTTTCGCTATCTTACCTGAGGCAGCCCTCAATGCCGCTTGCCCGACTATAAACGTACCATGTCCAATTCCTACTAATGGAGAAACCCCAGTAAGATTAACACATGCATGTTTCCCGTTAGCCCACCCAAAAATTAAAACATCTGCTGGTCTGAGCGTCGATTTCCCTTCGAGTGGATCAGTCAAAAAATTGACAGCCGCTTCTTTCTTTGCAGAAATACCGGCTCTCCATAGTATATCATATAAAATGCCCCTCACATGATCATGTCTATGTTTAAAACCAGGGTCTACCTTACAATGAACTGCATGTTCCCCATAGTTGGAATAGCAAGTAAGAAATCATGAACATACCCGGCTTGCAGACAATCCGTAAACCCTATCCATGTCTTTAACTGCTTTACCAACAATTAAAATAAAAAAATGGTCAAACATAAGGTCCCTGCACAAATTGTGTATATTTATTTATTTAATTTTGATTAGTTAACAGGGGTCATATCTTGAACTGTAGCTAGCGTGGGCAACTACCAACACTATGTCAACAGCGCCTGAGACATAGTCTATTCTTTCTCCCAAACGATCAGCAGCAGAAATCTCTCTCGAATCCTTTCTTTTTCGTCGAAATCGGAATCCAGTTTCATTTTCATCAATTTCACACTCTAAAATCTCCATCAATCTTTACTCAATTTCGACTTAGATTACAGAGTTTGGATTTGGTTGATTGAATATTCAATCTTCTCTAACCTGTAACCCTTCTTTCTCTTCTAACTCTTTCAATAGTTGCTCTTCGGTCATGGGGGGTTTACCCTTTGGTCTGTGTTGATCATCATCACCAACCATTTTGATTGATTTGATTTGATTCGATTGAGAAAAATTCAGAAAACAATAATTTCCCTCCACAAATTCTCTCTCTGAATTTTTTTGCTCTCTGAACCTTTGCTTTCCTTGTTAATCCCTTTGGTTTCCCTGTTTATTCTCTCTTTGGAATAAACTATATTCTTGTAGGGTCACGGCTATTCCCAAGAGAAAGCTTTAATCGAACACGTACCCTAGTCTAATTGGCACCTATTCTAACCCACAATGTCATAATGACGTGATAAACCTAGGTAAAATGGCATTTTGGTTAATCAAAGTAGAATTTTTTTTTTTTATTTCCTTCTCTTACTTGCGCGGGAGAAAGACTGGAAGAGGCGAAATAGAGAAACCCTAGGTAAGGGATTCTTTCCTTCTCTTATCAGGTTAAATTCAAACTTACTTGTTTAATTTAATGAATGGGGGATGTTTTTATTTTATTAATTTGAAATTACTATTGCTAGGGTTTCAGGTATATACCTTTCCCAAATCTAAAATCGTTTTCTACTGTATTATGTAAACCTAGGGTTCTGTCAATTTTAAGAGTTTTTTATGATCTTGGCTGTGATTTTATATCTTAGTAAGAATTTTAAGAGTTTTTTATTGTCAGGGTTTCTTTTGTTTTGTTCAGATCTTTCATATTTTTATGATCATAAACCAATTTAGGTCTTTCATATCTTAGTATTAATTGGTTGAAACAATTGATGTTTTGTGTGATTCTTGTGACGGAAATTATGGAATTTGGTTTAGGTTGAGCTAATTTTTGTTACTAGTGGATGTTAATGGATTTAGGAATTTGCTTTTATTGCTGTAAGGAGTAAAAGTTACATTGTAGATTAGGCCGGCGTTGTTATATAGCTGGAAAGGAGGTTATGTTACTGTATTCTATCGATTTTGTTTTTCTTTACTTCAGAACAGTGTTCTATCATGCTAAGCAATTGGTTTAACAGGGAAGAAGGCGTATTTGAACCTGGCGTTCGACAAGCAACGCACGTGCACTCCACTTGTATCCTATTAGAGAACCTACTCATTCCCTACCTACACATACAACAAATGGCATCGTTTGACTCCGCGGAAGATTTGGCAATCACCAAAGCATGGGCAGCCGAAAGTCGACTTCTAGATCGCTCCTCGACCGAGACCCTTTGGGCGAAGATACATAACAAATTTAGCCAAGATTGTGGGAACCCGAGAGGAAGAAGTCTTCAACAAATCAAGGATAAGCACAACATCATCCTAGATGTGGTAGCTGGTTTTTTTAAAATCAAACACCGGATCTGGCACTCAAGCCACCTGAGCTTGTCCCTTCTATAACTTGTATGTATCTTTATGGTTTATTCGGCACAATACTTTTTTCAATTTATATGTAACCAAATAAGTTTGTGTGTTGTTTTTGTAGCACGAAACCGTTAAAGCGCGCTACTTAGAGGAAAATGGGGAAGCATTCACATTTGATGAAATCGTTTACTTCATAGTATTCATATTTTTGGAGTACCACCAGCTACGGAGTACCACCATAACTCAATGGTGGGTGAATTGGACTCCATACTCTTATTTGGCTTCCAGATAGCAAAGGCCAATTCTCTGTTAAGAGTGTCTATAATGTGTTATCTAGTGCATCTAATACTTTTGCAGGTACTAATTCTGTTTCTCCACAGGTATGGAAAGCTTTGTGGAAGTTAAATTATTTATTTGGAAGTGCTTAAAAGATATAGTCCCAACAAGAGATAAACTAGCTAGATATGGAAATTATTTGTTTGGTTTTAAATATCAATGTTAGTAATATTATGGTACATCATTGTTCATTTAGGAGCTAGATTCTCTCTTGGTTTTCTGCAGGAAATAATATTACCTTTGGTGCAGGACATTTGAAGCATCAGTTTGGACAATTTGATGTTCAAAGATTTTTCAGAACATAACTCCAAATAAAACAATGTCAATAGATGTCATTAATAAACTTGTGCCTCCTGGAACTAATCTTGTTTCTTCTACTAATGGGGTTGTGCAGCCGCTAAGATGAAAAGCTCCTGATAATGTTTACAAATTTTGGTGCTTCTTTTAAGTCAGATTCATTACAAGGTGGAATAGGGCTAATAGTTAGTAATTGTGCAGGTAGCTGCATTCGGGTGCAAGGACAATGCTTCAATGGAGGAATGGAGATAGGAGTTGTAGCTGACGAGCTGGAATGTAAGACTATGCTGGCAGCTGTTACTCTGGCACAAACTTTAATCATGTTATCTTTGAATCAGATTGACAAACTTTAGTAAAATCCATCAATGATCAAACCTATTATGTTAATTGGATGAATCAAGCTTTGGTTTTAGATATTAATTCTAATTGGACAGAACACACAAATATAGTAGTGTGTTTTAGTTCAATTAATTCTAATTGGGGCCATAGCAGTTCTTACGATTTTTATTTCAACTGCACCAACACATACTCCACTTTATACAAAGATGGTTTTTTACTTTAGTACCGTTACAACAACTGCAGCAACACGTACACCGCTTTTTACCTATCATTTTGATTTATTTATTTATTTTTGATTCATTTTGATTTATTTTCTGAATTCGGGTACGAACAAAAAAATCTTCATTATGGAATGAATATTAATTGCATCGCATCTAACTCCGGTCATTTAGAGCCGTCAAAGCAGAAAATTATGCAGCAGGATAACAAGATTTGACTGAGAAAATTCTAAACATAGAACGTGCAACATACAAATTGAAGGATCTTTATCTACCTATTTTACCAAATTATTTATGATATACACTTAAATATTTTGCCAAATTATTTATTAGTAAAGATATTGCCAAATCTCCATTTACTCTACGTGTTCATCTCTCTCGTCTTAAATCATTTCATGTTTCTGCTCTTAAATCTTCTAACCTCCCCCTAGAAAACAAAACAAGTTGTTTACTTTGATCATCTGATTCATCTCCTGGATAAACCATATATTCCCCTGTCAGTTTTGCTTTGCAGATTAATCGGATCGACCGTGTAAGTAATTCTTTTCAGTACTGCTTTGTTAACTGATATTGTAACTCTAACGGTCATAGTAGGGTAAATATCGTCTTCACATGCAACTGTATGTAGGTAGATAACATATGATTATTTGTATGATTCATATATGATAACTGAACTCACATTGTGATTTGTGATTACTCTTTGTGACAAGTTTTATTATTTCGTAGTTTTATTCGGACCACAATAACATTTTCACAAGATGTTGACAAGTTTTTTCTCCGTCCAGGTATCTGAGAATTCATAATGGATCCTAGAGTGGATCCTAGAGTAATGGATAAATCTTGGATGTATACCGATAGAACCAAACCGCATTATCAAGACGGAGTCGATGCATTTATAAAGTTTGCTAAGCATATATACCAACAGGATATTGCGACTGGGAAACGGAAACCATACAACAAGGGCAAAGTTAAGTTTCTATGTCCATGTGTGAAATGTCTCAACGTCTACGTGCACAAGTCAAGTGAAGTTAAGTATCACTTATATACTTCTGGATTCATTCAAAATTATGCCGTATGGACTAAGCACGAAGAAGGAGATGAGTCATCATGGTGGACACTTCTGGATGGTAATGGCAGCGTGGTGTGGTTGGAAAACACACAAACACTCTTGCAAGTATACAAGGCCAAGTTTTAGTATAGAAAGTAAGCAAGGGATCATTCCACAGGGACTTGGGGTGTATTGAAGTTTCCTAGACTAAAGTTATCTAAACAAGTAACTAAGTGGCAGTGAAATAGTGACAGTTACAATGGCAATGAGCCAAAGGCAGTGAAGTAAAGAATGAAGGTACTAGGGTCTTTGAATCTACTTCTTGATCCTAAACTAAGGCAGATCCTAATCAATCATGTTCTTGTTTCATCTCAGGGAAGATTGTAATGGATGATCTATCAACTAATTTTACTAGCATACCCCTAGCATCAGTTGTCTTTCTACAGCACAGCTGATCACAGGTTTACTTGCACAACCACTTAATCTATCAACTCTAAGGCATTTGGGCTCAATCCTTCTAATGTACTGAATTTTTAACCATTATCACTCACTTACCCCTAGCATCAGCTGTCTTTCTACAGCACAGCTGATCACAGGCTTGCTTGTTCAAATGGCTACTAGCAGTCCTAACTCATTTTTAGCACTACAAGAACAATGACAAATTACTAACTATCTTAACATAAAATCAAGAGTTTCATCTAAACCCTAGCACATGAAATTAGAACATGATAAACATAATTAACATTTGAAATTGAAATTAACTGACTTCAAAACATGAACTGAAAACAACTTGGAAGCACTGGCTATTCCAGGCCCCTTGGGTGAAGCTCTGGCTAGCCCAGGCATGCCTCAATTTCACACCCAACACCTTCTATTTATAGTTTCACACGTCTAACCCTAGAATCCCCAAAATATCAGAATTAGGGTTTCAAAGAAATCAAAATTAAATCATACCTACTTTCTGAAAACACTCAATAACGTCGACCCATTCTTCTATTGTGTCTTATGTGTCTTCCCATGCCTTCAATTTGTCCATTGATGCCTACTAACTATTCTCTCCAATTTCACACACAAACGGCTAGGGTTTGGGGCGATGTGAAATTGAAAAGGCTAGTTGAGAGACATAGAGGTGATGATGGACTTAGGGTTGGTGGTAAGTGGAGTTAGTGGTGGTTGTGGTAGTGGCAGAGAGTTGGTGGCGGAGAAGGTGGTGGAAAAGGTGGTGGTATGGCGTCTGTAGAGGAATGGCGAAGATGGAGTCGATGGAAAGAAGGAGGGGAGTGTTTGGCTAGGGGTATAGGGTGTTCGATACTTGGGTGTTAGGCGGGTTCAGCGAGGTCTGATGATCTGCGACAAGGAGCGATGGATGGGAAGATGGTAGGTGGATCCAGCGGCGATACGGAGGTAAGCGTGGAGCGACCGTCGGATGAAGGGATGTAGCAAAACGGACGACCCAAGATGGAGATGGGCGTTGCGATGTAAAGCAGGGGCTTCGGATTTTGATGTACGATGATGGAGCGACCGTAGGATGCTGAAATGCTTCGATCTGATGGCTGAAATCCGAGACGGGCTTGGATAGTGGAAATGTGTTTGAGTAAGGGTTTTGGGCCTTGGGTATTCCAAGCCCATATCTTCTTTAAGGACAATTCTTCTTCTTCAAGACCATTCCTAGCCTCTTGGTTTTGTGCACAACGTTCTTCGCGGCTTCCTTGCGTAACTCCTCCCGGCTTTTCACTACTTTTCTGCTCTATTCCGCTCCGCAATTCATCCAAACTTTATTTATTACCTAAAAATATAAAATTAAGTAAGAAAAATATTTATTCTTGAAAACAATGAAAATACAGAATATGGGATAAAATGTAGAATTAATGCACAAAGGATGAGTTAAATGCCAAGAAAAATATATAAATATGCACTTTTTAGCACTCATCAAATACCCCCAAACCTGAATTTTTACTTGTCCTCAAGTAAAACAAAACTAAGGAAATCCTAACTATACCACTGTCGCTGGTCTCTCGAATGCATTTAGCGTATGCACTAAGCCTTTTAAACCACTAAGTGTCCCTAGTGGACGAGTGAAGTCTCGTGAAGGTTTGCTTAGAACGTACCTACAAAGTTCTAGGTCAAAATATAAGCTCAGATTCCATCAAATGTGACATGTGCAAGACAGTTTAAGCTCACAGCAAAATGGAGATGTCAATCTAGCTATCAAAGGCACAATCCTAGCACTGATAACAAAAAAAGACATGTGATAAGAGTGTAAAGTGTATCTACACATGTGTAAAGAAAGATCTGAAGTTATGACTACTAATCACCAAGAGATAGTTTCTCAGGCTAAGAACCAAGGTCGAAATCTAGCTAGCTGTCCGGACTTTACGAGAATTGTGAATGAGTTGGAGGTATTTCACAATTACTCGCGTTGTACATCAATGGCATACACCCTCCTTGCTTATTACAATAAAACACAAAAGATGACTCTTTACATGACTCTTATTTACATTGACTACTCTCTTTTATTTTTGGAAAGAGAGAACTATTTACATGAAATGGAATTTGAATACTTGATTTTTTTTTTTTTTTTTTTTTTGATTTTTTTTTTTTTTTTTTCTGAATATTACATTTTTTTTTTTTTTTGAAAGGAAACACTTTTGATACAATAAAAAGAAACAAAAGATTACATGACACTTTGCAAGAGGTAGCCCTTTTTGATGCACCCAGTTAAATTCGATGGTTGTCTTTCTTAATGTAACCTCCACCTTCTATCCCAACCAACCAAAGAACAAGCTAGTCAAGTTTCGTTCAGTATTCTAAAGTGATTGGCAATCGTGACTTCCTATCAAACACCTTGAAGATCGAGGCTATACATGTATTGGTAGATCGTGCGCGTGCAAATTTCTTATCAATGTGAATTGTGCTAGAATCAGGGTGCCTAAATATCTAGACTAAGACTCCTAAAAATTACATATTTGCACAAGAGTCAACATTTCAAGGTAAATGAGCTCCATTTTTATGTTTTTTTATCATTTTTTAATTTTTTTTTTCATTTTTTCATTTTTTTCAAAAAGAAGGAGTTCTTGTTTTCAATTATGGCATATTATCAAAGTATCTACTTTTCACCCCCAAACCTAAACTAAACATTGTCCTCAATGTTTCAAAATATGAAAAATTAATACAACATATGAAGAGGATCATGTTGAGTAGAGAAAAGGAAGAGAATACCCGATTTCGGCGAAAGCAAGATTAGAACTCCGTTATTCAAGAAAAAAAATCCAACATATTTCAGCCGAGATCATATTGGATTAGCAAAATATATACAAAAGGAACAAAAAGGTTTTAAGAAATTTTATCTACTGGATTATATACAAAAATTCACCATACACTAACAATCTAAAGAGTTGAGGATCAACCCAAAAGACAAAGTGTAGACATAGAAAGTTTCAAAACACTAAAATTGGACTGAAATGGGAGTGAGAGTGAAAAACCAAATGAATCACCCCTAAACCTAAATTGTTCAACAGGTTTACTTTTAAGCACAAAATCTTTTAATTTTAGGGGTTCAGGATTCAAAAGGTCTAACTCATAATGGACTGTTTTCGGGATGGGCAAAGAAATGCATTCCAACTGTGGCTCTTTAAAAGTGTTATATTTTGAAGCAAAATAGTCCAAGAGGACTTGGGAGGCACACAGTTCCAATCCTAGATTGGGAATTTTCAGAAAAGTTGGTTTAAATTTTTTGTTGCAAACCAAATCTAGGTTGGGTGGAATAATCTCAATTTGAGATTTAGGTAAGAAAGTGGGTACATCTAAATTATTTTCATGGGTAAGATCAATAGTACCAACACATACTTTCCCTAAATCAGAAACAGGTAAAACATGCTCACATTCATCGAACAAAACATCAAGACCTAAATCAGTATCATGATTGTTCGAAGTACTCAAATCATCACCGGAAGAAATAACATTTTGTGACTTAGGCAAGGAATCAGACACATCAAATTCGTCCTCATGCATAATAAAATTAGTGTCTACAGAAGATTCAACTATTCCTATGTCATGTTCATCTTCACAAAAGAATTGTACAAGCCCCATATTAGAATCAAAATCATATGAATTACAATGAGTATCAGAAGAAACAACATTCATGAAGGTTGAGGCTGAGAAGCCATATGTTATTGAACCAAAAGGTTCCACAATATTTTCAGCAAAAACATGTTCTTCTAACATATCATTATCATCATAATCATCATCATGGTAACATGCATATTGATCCTCATTAAAAGTGGTGGTGTCCTTAGTCGATTCATGTTCCTCTAAATCAGGTTCATATTCAATATCATTTAGATGAATGGGACTGGACACTTCATTAGGGACAACATGCATTTCCTCATGAATTTCCTCCTTTTGTAGTTGAAGCAAAATCTGATCTAACTTCGCCTGAATGCGTGACATAGTTCTATCAGAATTTTGCTCACCGAGTCTGAGAGCTTCTACGGTGGAGTCTAAATTCATGGGAGTACAAAATTCTTCATGTTCAAATTGTGGTGAATGGTACATGTGTGCATGGTCATTAGGGTTTACAAAATATTGATCACAACCTTCGAAAGGTTGATTATGGTCCCAATGACTACCAGCCTCACAATTTGTGGGCATTTCATAATTTGGATTTTCATGGTATCCCCTAGATTTCCTAAATTCATGCAAAACATAGCAATATTCATCAGGGTGGTCTAAACCACCACAAAAGGTACAAACATGCATATTAGGTTGGCTAGGTTGATACATGGGTGAATAGTTATACGGGTTTGCATATTGAGGCTCATGACCTTGAAAAGGTCCATAATTATAATCCCTATAACTATTGACATCATGGTCTGTGGGAGGCTCATAAGGTGAATCTTGCCCGTAAGCATCTCTAATAGATTTATTCCCAGAGGCAGACCAAAATCCAGACATGTCTTTGTTTTATGAAATAATCACACAAATCACAAAAAAGTAAGGCCCAAGGGAGATGATAAAAATTTGGTTTAATTTGGGAGCAATTTTGGTTTTTGAAATTAGGAGCAAGCCCACATTGGTGGGAGAAATTGCTTTGTCAAGGGAAGGTGAACTAAGCCTACAATGTGTATGCAAACTGAAGCCCAATGTAGCTTTTGAAATAGCCTAACTGTTGCTTGTTTGGTCGGAGGCCCAGTTGGGCTTTCAAAAGTTCAGTTTTTCTAATTTAAAACTACAGGCCCAAATCAGTCTAACATCACAAGCCCACAAGCAATTAAACAAACAAGCCCACAAGTCATTAAAATTACAAGCCCAACAGAAAAATGGAAAAAATTATTACAAGCCCACAAATGAAAAATGGAAGCCCACAGGTTGGGTTCTCTTAATGGGTTTAGGCTTACTTGCTTAAGCACAGCCCAGCTGTTCAGTTTGGTTGCAAAAGCCCAGTTGGGCTTTGGATCATCCTAAGCTTTGGCTTCAATACTCAAGGCCCAGTTGGGCTTGGTTCAATTTCCTCTCCTTCTGCAGTTTACAGCCCAGTTGGGCTTTATCTTACACCAGCTTCAGCAGGCAGCAGCAGCAGGGAACAGCAACAGGAGCACAGCAGCAACAGCAGCAGCAGAGGCTGGCAGCAGCAACAGGAAGCAGCAGCAGCAGCACAGGTAGGCTTCAGGCAGCAGTTCTTGGAAAGCAAGTCTCAGGAGGGGCAGTTCAGCAGCAACTCAGGGGCAGCCTCAGCAGCAAGAGGCTCTCAGGCACAGCAGCAGCTTCTCCAGCACTTGCCTTGGCAGCAGCAGCAGCAGACAGCAAGGAAGAAAAGCAGCAACAGGAAGCAGCAGCAACACCTGTTGGCTCAAAAAGAGAAGTAAGTTTCTTGCTAGAAGCTAAGAAATTCAGCTGCACTACACAGCAGCTACTAAAACAGCAAGTTACACTAAAATGCAAGAATGCAATGCATGATGAGTATGCTAGAATGAAACAATATGCAAAAGAGTATGCAATAATGCAAATGAACTAACATGCAAAAACAGCCAAGAAAAATTCAACACAACACAACCAAGTCCCCGGCAGCGGCGCCAAAAACTTGGTGTGGTTGGAAAACACACAAAAACTCTTGCAAGTATACAAGGCCAAGTTTTAGTATAGAAAGTAAGCAAGGGATCATTCCACAGGGACTTGGGGTGTATTGAAGTTTCCTAGACTAAAGTTATCTAAACAAGTAACTAGGTGGCAGTGAGATAGTGACAGTTACAATGGCAATGAGCCAAAGGCAGTGAAGTAAAGAATGAAGGTACTAGGGTCTTTGAATCTACTTCTTGATCCTAAACTAAGGCAGATCCTAATCAATCATGTTCTTGTTTCATCTCAGGGAAGATTGTAATGGATGATCTATCAACTAATTTTACTAGCATACCCCTAGCATCAGTTGTCTTTCTACAGCACAGCTGATCACAGGTTTACTTGCACAACCACTTAATCTATCAACTCTAAGGCATTTGGGCTCAATCCTTCTAATGTACTGAATTTTTAACCATTATCACTCACTTACCCCTAGCATCAGCTGTCTTTCTACAGCACAGCTGATCACAGGCTTGCTTGTTCAAATGGCTACTAGCAGTCCTAACTCATTTTTAGCACTACAAGAACAATGACAAATTACTAACTATCTTAACATAAAATCAAGAGTTTCATCTAAACCCTAGCACATGAAATTAGAACATGATAAACATAATTAACATTTGAAATTGAAATTAACTGACTTCAAAACATGAACTGAAAACAACTTGGAAGCACTGGCTATTCCAGGCCCCTTGGGTGAAGCTCTGGCTAGCCCAGGCATGCCTCAATTTCACACCCAACACCTTCTATTTATAGTTTCACACGTCTAACCCTAGAATCCCCAAAATATCAGAATTAGGGTTTCAAAGAAATCAAAATTAAATCATACCTACTTTCTGAAAACACTCAATAACGTCGACCCATTCTTCTATTGTGTCTTCTGTGTCTTCCCATGCCTTCAATTTGTCCATTGATGCCTACTAACTATTCTCTCCAATTTCACACACAAACGGCTAGGGTTTGGGGCGATGTGAAATTGAAAAGGCTAGTTGAGAGACATAGAGGTGATGATGGACTTAGGTTTGGTGGTAAGTGGAGTTAGTGGTGGTTGTGGTAGTGGCAGAGAGTTGGTGGCGGAGCAGGTGGTGGAAAAGGTGGTGGTATGGCGTCTGTAGAGGAATGGAGAAGATGGAGTCGATGGAAAGAAGGAGGGGAGTGTTTGGCTAGGGGTATAGGGTGTTCGATACTTGGGTGTTAGGCGGGTTCAGCGAGGTCTGATGATCTGCGACAAGGAGCGATGGATGGGAAGATGGTAGGTGGATCCAGCGGCGATACGGAGGTAAGCGTGGAGCGACCGTCGGATGAAGGGATGTAGCAAAACGGACGACCCAAGATGGAGATGGGCGTTGCGATGTAAAGCAGGGGCTTCGGAGTTTGATGTGCGATGATGGAGCGACCGTAGGATGCTGAAATGCTTCGATCTGATGGCTGAAATCCGAGACGGGCTTGGATAGTGGAAATGTGTTTGAGTAAGGGTTTTGGGCCTTGGGTATTCCAAGCCCATATCTTCTTTAAGGACAATTCTTCTTCTTCAAGACCATTCCTAGCCTCTTGGTTTTGTGCACAACGTTCTTCGCGGCTTCCTTGCGTAACTCCTCCCGGCTTTTCACTACTTTTCTGCTCTATTCCGCTCCGCAATTCATCCAAACTTTATTTATTACCTAAAAATATAAAATTAAGTAAGAAAAATATTTATTCTTGAAAACAATGAAAATACAGAATATGGGATAAAATGTAGAATTAATGCACAAAGGATGAGTTAAATGCCAAGAAAAATATATATAAATATGCACTTTTTAGCACTCATCACAGCGACGGTCCGCACTCTGATGAACCAGCACATGCTGCAGAGACTATAGAAATGGTTAATGCTTTATTAGGAGAAAAAATTTCAAATGAATCTGAGAAGATGCAACGGATACTCAATGATGCTGGGAAACCCCTATACGAAGTATGTAAGGATTTTACAAAGATATCTGCAATGTGTGAACTTTTTAACTTGAAGAGCAAGAACGGAGCTTCCGACAAGTTCTTTAATGAACTTCTACCACTGTTACAATCCATGCTTCCTCCAGGAAATGAGATGATGAAAAGTACATATGAAGCTAAGAAGGTGATGAGAGATTTGGGTTCAGGTTACGAAAAGATACATGTATGCATCAATGACTGCATTCTCTATAGGAAGAAATACAAGGATGACATCAAGTGTCCCACCTGTGGGGAATCAAGATGGAAAGTTGACGACACCACCAAAGAGGTGCATGAAAAAATTCCGGAAAAAGTCTTGTGGTTTTTCCCAATTATCCCAAGACTGAACGGCTGTTTCAATTAAAGTGAATTGTCAAATATTTATTGTGGCACGACACCAGAAAGAAAGAAGAGGGTGTTTTACGGCATCCGGCGGACTCACCAGCATAGAAAAATATAGATGAAAGATATACCGTAATTCGTGATGATCCTCGAAATCTACGGCTAGGCATTTCGTCTGACGGGGTTGACGTAAACAAAGGCATGCAAAAACATCACAGTGTGTGGCCAATTCTGACAGTGATTTACAACCTTCCGCCAGAGTTGTGTATGAAGAGAAAGTTCACCATGCTATCATTAATTATCAATGGGGGGCCTTGTAAGGACATTTATGTTATGTTACAACCGTTTGTCGAGGATCTCAAGGAATTGTTCGAGGGAGTCCAATATTTTGATGCGCTGAAACAGGAGATGTTTACTCTACGTGCGGTTGTTTTATGGACAATAAATGATTACCCTGCTCTCGGTACACTGTGTGGTTACCCCTACAAGGGACGAGACGCCTGTAAGGTGTGCGGGAGAAATACTTACTATGTCAGGCTAAAACATCGTAGAAAAGAGGTTTATATTGGACATAGAAGATACCTACCATATGATCATCCATTCATACGTCAGAAGGGGTTCAACGGAAAAGAAGAAACTGAAAAGGCTCCGGAACTTTTGACCCCGTCACAAATATACAATAAGGTAAAGATTATAAATAATAAATGGGGAAAGGGAAGGAAGAACATTGTGGTGGAATTCGTGCAGGATAACCCTGGAAGAGGTGGAAAGATGAAGAGAATCGAAAAGACCATCGACCCAAAAAAGGGGAAGGGGAAGGAGAAGGAGACCGAAAGGCGCTACTGGAAAAAGTTCAATATATGGTTCCGGCTCCTCCCCTACTGACGGTATCATGTTGTCCACTATTGCATAGATTTCATGCACGTCGAAAAGAATGTATGCGAGAGTATCGTTGGAACATTGTTGAACAATGAATTTAAGTCGAAAGACCACCTTGCTGCTCGAATGGGCCTGAAGGAGATGGGTTTTAGAGACGAGTTTCAACCTCGGGAAAATGGCAAAGGGGGATATATACTAAAGGCAACATGTCACTCATTAAGCCTAGAGGAAAAGGACAAGTTCGGTGCAACATTATCCGAGATAAAGGTTCCACAAGGGTATTGTTCACACTTTTCAACACTGGTGAATCGAAAAGATCGAAAGCTTATCGGACTAAAATCGCATGATTATCACATACTAATGCAACATTTTTTCCCATTGCGATTAAATCAATTATGTGGCAGCCAACAAGATATGTTATTATCAGGTTTTGTTTCTTTTTCAGGGCAATATCTAGCAAAGAAATCAAGGTGGAAGAGCTAGAAAAATTGCAGTCGGATCTCGTTGTGACGTTGTGCTTGCTCGAGAAATACTTTCCTCCATCCTTATTCGAGATCATGGTTCATTTAATTGTGCATCTTACCGGGGAAGTGCAAATTTGTAGTCTTGTATTCTTTCGATGGATGTATCCGTTTGAAAGGTGCATGAAGGTCATAAAAGGGCATGTGTGAAACAGAAACATACCTGGAGGAAGCATTGCTGAAGGGAACCTTGCGGAAGAGACAATTGAGGTTATCAGTGAGCACCAACAAAGCATGAATGATACAGTCGAAATTCCACCAGACAAACTCTACACATCTGACACTGGCGAAGATTCTTATTCTTTCAGGGGAAAACCAATGTCAAATCCTAAGTTTCCCCGTGTTGATAAGGATCTGTTTGATAAAGCGCATTTCTATGTATTGCGGAATTCGCCTGAAGTTGCTCCTTACGTTGAGTAAGTATAACTAGATCTAACCAGATAACCTCATTTTTTATTTAGTTTTTGATTATGTGTCAGAATTTCTGTAAAGATAATAACATTAATCATTGCACTGTCCAGCCGACACCAGAATTTTTTGAAGGATAAATATCTTGGTATGAGTGATAGACAGCTAGATCAAAAACATCGTGAAGAGTTCGCCAAATGGTTACAAAAAGTGGTAAGAGATTGCAGAAAATGTCACTCTTGTTGTGTAACTTTTGCATGGAGACGGAGGCTAATCCTTATAATGTATTTCAGGTTGACAGTGAGTGGGCAGACTCTAGGGAAAACTTCAATCAGGACTTAAGGTGGCTATCAATCCCATCGAATGCACAAGTAGAGACATACGAAGCATATCACATCAATGGATACCTGTTTCGCACAAAATCTCATGATGGTTCCGTTAACCAGAATAGCGGGGTTTACGTAGAGGCAACTGACATGCATATTAGATAAGCGGGGATTACCCTTAATCTTGTGGATTATTATGGTGTTTTACAAGAGATATGGGTGCTGACATATCATTCGCTGAAAGTGCCACTTTTCAGGTGTAAATGGGTTACCAAAGTAGGGGTCTCAAAAGACAAACTTGGCTACATTTTGGTTGAGCTTGATAAGTTGGGACTCCAAGATGATCCTTTCGTTGTAGCCTCCCAAGCTAAGCAGGTATTTTATATGCCAGACCAGGAAAATAAAAGAAAGTCTATTGTGTTAGGTGCACCTACCCAAATCTGGAAATATGCTGGTGATGAAGTCGACGAGGAATTCAGTACGACAGTTATTTGTCGGAATGAGTATAAATTTCCAAAGGTAGATAAACTTGACCTCCAAAGGACATCCAGGGATGATTACTATCGAGACGACATTAAGGGTAGAACTGCAAGGAAACCACCAGCACCAGCACCAACAACAGTCCCTGCTTCTCAAACGACTGCATCTGAGCAACCATTTCCAAGGACTAAGCGACAAGCCAGGTGATAGAATGTAGTTGTTTGGATTTTTATGTTAACTAGAGAATGAATGTATGGATTGTTGAAAAAAAATTGATTCTTAAATCATGGTGGGGTTTTGTATGCAGATGGGTTTTAGCAATGTTGGATGAGTTTGGATTTGGCTATACTGATTATTGAATTAATATTCTGTCATGCTAGGATTAGTAGTAATAGTACTAGGCTTGCACATAGATTTTTTTTGGAATTGGGCCTGAAATAGTCTTTGAATTAATCTTACTCCAACAACATTTTATAAACTGGAGTAATACCCACCATCTTAAACAGCATTTTATATACCCTATTGATTCATTAATTCAGTCATTCCTACCCATCTCTACTTAACAATCATTGGAATTTTAGAATCATTCACCATGAACATTGCTTGTTTGTACATTTACAAAAACAAGAAGACAATAACAAAAACAAGTCCAATACTACAAACATTCCTTTAACATTTATCAGCTCATTGAGCATTATATCAAGTTTTTTCAATTTCCGCATCAGCACCACAAGTTCACACAACTATGAAACCATCAAAAGATCAAAGATTTAAACTACCATTACAACTACCATTACATATTCTCAAAATACCTTCACCAAAAGGCCATGACCCAAACCCCTTTCATTACAAACCATTACTACAAACTTGAAACAACGACTACCCCTTTCAACTTTACAATCCAAACACAAGAAAATTCCATGTATCTTATACTTGCCCACAAAATCAAAATAAAAGGAAATTCAAAACCGTCCGCATCAACTTTCAAAATACAAAGAAACTTGCCATCTTTTGCACCAACATCAGGAAGAGTAGAAGGAAGGAAAATTACCAGAAAAGCTGTTTTGCAAAAAACTTGTTGATCGTTTTCAGGATTTATGTAATGCCTGAAAATCTAGCCTTTCCTGGTAACTCTGATGAGCTTACCACCGTTCATCCTCATCAGTATCCAGACCCTCTTCACCATAGTCCTCGCTATCATATGGTGCAGGAGAAGTCCCACTGGATGATGATTCATCATCACTATCCTCATCCCCTTCTTCCCTTTCTTCCTTACTTGACTCATCATCGAGATCAGCGATTCGACGGCTCACCTTCACTGCAACAGGTTCACCCTCACTCATGCTGCGAGCAAAAATCTTGGGATTGGCAAGTTCATATTCAAATCGCCTTCTCGCCTTCTCATCATGATAAGAATTCATCCTTTGTTTGTCCTCCGCAGCATCCGAATCTAGGTCACTGGTATCCACTTCCTCCACTTCATACTCATACCCTTCTGAGGCCTCGGAATCACTTTCTGTTGAACTGCCAAACTTTGTGGTCTTGGACTGCTTCTCAGCCTTTTCCTCATCCTTCCGTTCTTGCCATTCTAAGAACTTGGGTAGCCATGCATTGTAGAGATCCTCAAATATCCTTTTCTTACGCTCCTGAACATCCTCTTATGCCTCTCTCTGACGAGTTTTCTCTTGAATACGATGATCAATTTCAGACTGTGCATCTTCTCTTAACTGCTGCAATTCCTCTATGCTCAAAGAAGGGAGAATTGACTTGGCTTGTGCAAATTCAGGTGTTACTGGTGGTGCATTTGGAAGATTTCCTATGGAATTGGTTGAATTCTGGGAAGGATCATCCATACTCTCAATTTAGTTTGATAAACCTAAACCTTTCCTCTTCTGTTAAAGATCTCTCTGAAAATGGTAATCTCTCTGCTAATTAACACCTCAAATACCCCATTGTACCAATTCAATTCCATTTATGGCGCTTAGTTAGTCGTCATGTCACTTTGTTAACTACGCCCATTCAAAGCCATCCGTGTCCCCTTCACTCTAATAACTATCATTACCCTATCAAGATCTATTTTCAACACCTAATTCCCATTAAGACTTATACCCTCTTTGGAACTGCCATTAAGGGAGTATCTGGTGGGTCACCAAACTTTGATGTTTATCTTTGGAGTCTAATTAACTCTTTGTGTTTTATGCATACTATGAGATGGCAGCACCAGTTGGGAGGCTTCATTGCAACCTGCTAAAAATGTTCTTCCTGCTAGAACAGTCCTTCGTATAATAGCGTGTCCAAAAAAGGAAAATTTTGGCCATATTACGTTTCCAAAGTAACATTAACAATAATTAAAGCAAATACTAATTAACCACTAAACTCAAAATGGATATTAAGAGAAGTAATAAGAGAGAATGGAGAATTTCTTATTCACTTAAGAAATTGGGATACAAAATACAATAGCCTAAGGGAGCTATTTATACAAGTCTTAAGGTGTTAGCTTGTACACCACCTAGTATTACATGTCACATTACATGTAGGATGTTATGTAGCAATAACACCTCTAGCTTGCAAACCATGCAATTCAACACCCACTAGCTTTAGGTGTTAATCTCATCCAACAAAGTAGATTACTATTGCTTAAGTAGCTTATACAAGTTGCTTATACAAGGTGTTTGGTGTAACAAGGTGCTTATGCAAGGTGCTTGGTGTAGCTAATGGTGCTAAGTGGATAGACGCCATATCCCATGCATATTATAACAAGCCACACTTTGATTTGGCGTGTTTATTAAAATGTTGAGTAGCTGAACCAGTTTAGTTTTTTCAAAACACCCTATAGACACGTCTAAAGATGGGCATCTTGGTGGATTGATACGTTACCTAACTTCTTTGAGGTCATGCGTTCGAATATTGCGTTCGAAAGCTTTTTATTAATTTTTTCAGAAGGATGGGCTTGTTCAGAAGGATGACAACGTCTTCTTCTAGAATTTTTAAGGTAATTGGGCTTCCACTTTCCACTTCAAGCCCGTCTCTGACGAAAATAGTTGAGGGAAGCTGCGGTTCGGTACTGGGTTTCGACTTCGGGTCACGGGTAGCCCGCTTAGAGAGTCCGCTTGCCAAATAGCTGCCAAGTGTTTGCTGCCGCCTCTTAACGGCCAATAAGTTGGGGTGGCGTTCAATAGGTCTTTGCATGCACTTAGTAGGCATGTGCCTCCACGATATCTCAACTAATTGATCTCGAGGATTGAAAAAGGATGGGTGAGATGTGTTAACTGTTGGTCTTCTCGTCCATAAGGCCTGTTTGGAAGAAATCAGTTTTAATTTCCAATTCTGTAACTCTGTAACTTCCACATTCCATCTCCGCAAAATCCCTTCAGTGTTCCAATTGTTGAAGCTATGTCTAAGCGAGGTTATAATGCATATCTAAATCTGAATGATCGCCCAGCCATGTCTACAAATCAGGAATCCATGGGTAGACCAGAGGAAAAGAAGGCTAAGATGAATATGCAAGAAAACCAGGTATTGATTTTTGATAATCATGGAAGAATTGTTGGGTTCAAGGTGTTGAAAGTGAATTTCATAGTTGTAATTGGCTTTATTAGTAACTGTGATGGTGTTATTGATTGGGATTCCCCCATTTCTCCAATTTGACAGGTAGTAGAGATAAGCAGTAGCAGCAGTGAGGAACCAAAGCCAAACATGCAAGTTGGTACTGGAGGTGTTGGAGAAGTCAAAGAGGATAGGGTTGTTATGCATGATAGTGCCAGTGTTATGCGTTGGATCCTCAACTTCCTCAACTCCAAGGGGTGATGAAGGGTGGGTGGTGTATGCGTTCATCCTGACAAAGGCCGGTTTGTGATTAATGAAGGTGTGGTGCTTGTAGGGGAGCAGCAGGTGGTTTGTGGTGGTGCTAGACAGGGGTTCTATTCTGCACCAGTTCCAGTTGCATGCAAAGCTAAGATTCGGGAGAATGACACTCATGGTCTCCCCAATGATGTGGTAGTCTTCCCCAATATCTTCATGCTGGCACCAGTGATGCGACAGTTGGCAGAGGATGCTTATGATATTGCAATCTTCGTACCAGGGGAGATAACTGATTCTAATGAGATTTCTGAGGATGTAGTAGTGCCTATGCCTCCTCCTAGGGGAAACTATTCTGTGCCAAGGAGGAGGGGTGCACCAGAAGGGAGTGGAGCTAACAAGAAGGTTGTTGGAAGTGGTGTGGGGACCTCTGGGGTTGCACCAGGAGCTTGAGCAGTATTCAACCATCCCCTTCCAGATGGTAAAGTAAGTATTCCTGTAAATATTTTTTGGGTGAAAATTTCATATGTTTCTCATGGATAAACAGTTAATGCTAGTGGTGCTGATTTTGGATTTGATAGTGTTGGTTTTAAAGACAATGATGTTCAATTGAATGTATATGTGGTTTTGGGTTATTGTATTATGCTTGGTTGAGTGGTTGTTGTGTTTAATTTTGGTTTTGAGCTTGATATGGTGACTATAGTAAATAGCAGGGGGAATTTGAAAGGGGGTTATGCCCAAAAGTGTTTTATACAGAAAGTTATTTACTAAAAATGTCTAGTTTTTTAAAAATTCCGAAAAAGATATAATGTGTACACATTATAGGTGTGGATTATTGATATTGTGTACACAATATCAAGCAATGGGTACATATTCAAACATTTTTGGTAATTTATACATTGTTGGGAATAACTAAAGAAAACTAGACACCTTTGGAAATTTTCTCGTTATCATGAATGTTTGAAATTGTTTTATGGGGTTAATAGTTTTATCTGGGCATTCATATGAACTACTCCAACTGGTAGCATCGGCAACTTTGAAGTTATAGAGATAGAATAACATATTAGTACAGGAATGCTTGAGAGAGCAATGAAAAATCTTACCAGAAATGCAGTGTGGTAGCTGAGAGGAAATTTTGATAGCACACATAGTCCAGGAGTAAGATCTTTTAGAAACCAAATTGCAGACTCCCAAGTTATTTATAGCATTCCAATGCAACGGATTACCAGAGAAATTTTGATTATAGGTGTTTAGAAGATTTGCAGAAATAGTTTTGGAGAACCCAATAACTTGCAGAACATGCAAGTCAGAATCTATTCCAGAGAAAGCTAGGGAATTAGTCTTGAGGGTTTTGGGTGTACTTTTTGTCCACACTTTCAACTTGGAGTGTTTATTTAAATGTTGAGTAGTTCAACCAATCTAGTATTTTCAAAACACTAATCAAAAACATCTAAAGATGGCAGCTTGGTGGATTCGTACATTATCTAAATCCTTCGAGGTCATCCGTTCGAATATGGGCGAAAGATTTTTATTAATTTTTTCAAAACGAACTTTTTAGCCACGCTATAAAACCGGCGTGTCTATAGAACGCACACTATGGACACACATATACTAGCGTGTCCAAAGAAGAACTTTTTGGACACACTTTCAACTTGGAGTGTTTATTTAAATGTTGAGTAGTTCAACCAATCTAGTATTTTCAAAACACTAATCATAAACATCTAAAGATGGCCAGCTTGGTGGATTGGTACGTTATTTAAATCTTCGAGGTCATGCGCCCGAATATGGGCGAAAGATTTTTATGAATTTTTTCAAAACGAACTTTTTAGCCACGCTATAAAACTGGTGTGTCATTAGAACGCACATTATGGACACACATATACTAGCATGTCCAAAGAAGAAATTTTTGGCCACACTTTCAACTTGGCGTGTCTATATATCGTACACTATGGACACACATATACCGGCGTGTCCAAAGAAGAACTTTTTGCCACACTTTGAATTTGGCGTGTCAATCAATCGTACACTATGTACAAGCATATACTGGTGTGTCTAATGAACCAACTTTAAAACCACACCTTAAATGGCGTGACTAACCTTTTGGACACGCCACAACTCCCTAATGTGGCCATAAACTGGTCTATAAACACTCCCAATACCTAATGTGGCCATAGACTGGTCTATAAACACGCCCAATCAAAAATTTGAAGTAAACGTGACTAAACAGTTGAAATTTTGACACGCTAGTAGCCCTGGCGTGTCTGAAAACACTTATATGAACACGTCCATTGAACATTGCGTGTCTATAGGGTAGAAGTATACCCTATAGACACGCCAAAACTAAAAGGGCGTGACAGGAAAATTTATATTTGGCGTGGCTAAAGGCCATTTCTGTACTAGTGCAATAAAATCCATAGAAATATCAATCCAGACATCAGTAGGGTTAGATAATGGATGTAGTAATCCAGGAGGTGCTGAAGCTTCATATTTATTGCGCTGATAAACATCGCAATGCTGTATAAATATCTTGATGGAAGATTTCATACCTTTCCAATAAAAGTTTTGCTGAAGTCGTTTATAAGTTCTCAAATATCTAGAGTGTCCACCAATTGGAGTTGAATGGAACTCATGAAGTAGTTTAGCACACCATTCAGAAGTAGATACTACAACAACTCGACCTTTAAAATATAAAACTCCATCAACATATGAGTAATTACGTTTATAAGTTGGGTCTTGGCGCAAATTTTGAATAAGAACTCCTAAGACAGCATCTGTATGACATTCTTGAGTAATTTCATTGATTCCAGAAAAATGGGAGTAGAGATGGCCAAAAGTTGAGGATTAGCCATTCTTGATAAAGCATCTGCAACTTTATTTGCAGCTCCACATCTATAGATGATTTCATAATCATATCCCAACAGTTTAGACAACCATTTTTGTTGTTGAAGAGAAGACAATCTTTGCTCAAGGAAATATTTAAGACTTCTATAATTTGTGTAGATTTTGAAATGTCATCCAAGCAAATAAGGTCTCCATTTGTTTACTGCAGAGACAATATCAAGCATCTCCTTATCATAGACTGATATATTCAAATTCTTACCTGACAAAGGTTTGCTGTAATAAGCAATAGGCTTGTTAGACTGCATTAAAACTTCTCCCAATCCATTACCAGAAGCATCACATTCCAAACAAAATTCTTTCGTAAAGTCTGGTAATGCTAAAACTGGAGTGCTGGTTAACGCACTCTTGAGTTGATTAAATGCTGTTGAAGCTTGTTCAGACCATTTGAAAACATCTTGTTTTAACAACTTAGTGAGTGGAATACAAATTTTTTCATAATCTTTCACAAATTTGCGATAATAACCTGCCAAACCTAAGAATCCTCTAAGATCTTTAATGGTAGAAGGAATAGGCCAATTCTTAATGCTTGAAATCCTATCTCTTCCACAACAACACCTTCAGCTGATACTGTATGGCCAAGATATCCAATAGATGACTTTGCAAAGTCACACTTAGATTGTTTCAGAAATAACTTGTGTGTTCTTAGTAAGACGAACACAATTTTCAAATGCTGAAGATGTTCAGACAAAGAGCTACTGTAAATCAATATGTCATCGAAAAATACCAAGACAAATTTTCGAAGGTAAGGTCGAAACACATCGTTCATCAAACTCTGAAATATTGCAGGTGCATTAGATAATCCAAATGGCATTACTAAGAACTCATAGTGGCCATCATGCATTCTGAAAATTGTTTTATGAATATCTGCATTAAGTAATCAGATTTGATGAAATCCAAAGCGCATATCCACTTTTGAAAAAATTGTCTTACCATTTAGCTCATCAATCAACTCATCAACAACTGGAATTGGATATATGTCTTTGACAGTAACTTTGTTAAGTGCCTTGTAATCAACACACATACGCCAACTAGAATCCTTCTTTCTAACTAATAACACAAGAAAAGATTAAGGGATAGAGCTTTGACGAATGAAACCAGCTTGTTTTAGTTCAGACACAATTCTCTCAATTTCAGCTTTTTGAAAATGTGGATAGTTGTATGGTCTAACATTTATTGGTGTTGTGTTAGGAAGCAAATTTATGCGATGATCATGAGTTCGACAAGGTGGGAGAGATGTTGGAGTTTCGAAAATATCTGAATAACGCAAAAGTAATTCTGAAATTCCAGTAGGTACCTTATCAGAAGTTGTTGTTGGCAAAGTAGGGGTAAGCTAAAGAAGAAATCCATTGTGTGCACAATCCAAGAATTTATGCAGTGGAGAACTATCCAAAAGCATGATTGAGGCTGAAGAATTGCCAACCAACAAATAATTACTATTTTTTAACTGAAATTTCATGTGAATTTTTTGAAAATCCCACATTATTTCACCCAAGGTTTGTAGCCATTGTACACCTAAAACAACATTGCATCCACTAACATTCAAAACAAAGAAATCAGTAGTGAGTGTATAGTCTTGTAATTGAAGAGAGGCATCTTTACAAGAGCCCTGAGTTTCCAAAAATCCACCATTACCAACCATAACTTGTAAATCAGCACCAGTAGGTTGATGAGAAAGACCATGTTTCTTAGCAATTGATGGATGTAAAAAAATTGTGAGTAGAACCCGAATCAATGAGAACTGTAAGAGGTTCTCCTTGAATATATCCTGTGAGTCTCATAGTTTTAGGAAAAGAGTATCCCATAAGAGAGTGAAGAGAAATTTCAGAATCTGTAGGAGGTGTAACTTCATTGTGAGTCTCCTTTATAATCTGCATATCATCTTCCTCATCAAATATATTGTTATCTTCATCGTTTTCTGGAGCCATATCCAAAATTAACAATATTGGTTTAGCACACAAGTGACCAGTTGTGTAAAGCTGATCACAATTGAAGCATAACCCTTTGTCTCGTTTTTCTCTTTGCTCATCCAAGGATAACCTTTTAGCTCCAGGAGGGATTGTATTTTTCTTAAGTTGCACTGCATTAAGTGCTTGCCTGAAAGGGTTAGGTCTAGCAACAGTCTTATAAAAAGAAGTTGTAAGAAGTACATCTTCTTGTTTCAGAGCATTTTTGAAAGCCAAAGCTAAATTTGGAGGTTCAAGCACTTCAATAACAGATCTGATCTCAGGTTTCAAGGATTTAATAAAGAGATCAATAATGTAGTCTTCAGGCAAATCAGTAACAAAGTTTAGTATTTGTTCATATTCCATAATATGGTCACGAACAGATCCTTTTTGTGACATGGAAGATAAAGCCATCCGTGTATTAACAAACTTCTTATCAGCAAAGCGATCACAAACAAGAGAACAGAAGTGCTGCCAAGTTGGGTTAATTAACTTACTTTGAATCCATATGTACCAAGCATTAGCTTCACCTTTAAAGTGAGCAGTAGCGAGAGAAATTTTGAGAGCTTCAGTGATGTTGTGTAAGCGAAAATACTGGTCGGCTTGAAAAATCCATCTTGTAGGATCCGTACCATCAAAGCTTGGAAATTTAAGATTAATTGATGCTGCTCGAATACCTGAAGTATTATCTGAAGTAGAAGCAATATTGTTGTTCTGAAAACCATTGTTACCATTAGATTGAGGAATACCACTGAAACCAGGAGGGAAAGAATTAAGAGGAAAACGCGCCAATAAAATTGATGTCATATTCTTAGTAATATTATCAGTAAGCGTAGCTATGTATTGTTTGTTAGCTCGGATTAAAGCAGTTATATCATTCATATGAGAGTCCAAAACCTTATTGATGGTCGCAGCGTTTGAATCATCTATCTTAGTAAACAAAGCATCCATTGAAGCTTTTTTATATGCATCGTCAACTTCTTGAGTCTCAGTAATAACTTGCATAAAGTCATTGACTGATGTTTCGAGGGTGGTCATCCTAGTTGTAATCTTATTGACCTCCTCTGTTATAGTCATGATGAACAGCGGAAGAAAAAAAATTTGCTTGAATTTTTGAGTAAAATCAACCTGCCCTGATCCAGATATTAGGGTTCTAAACCAATAAGCTCTATATTTCTCGTGAAGAACAAGTAAATTGTAACACAGTAACCAAATATTGAAAAGAAAAGAAGAATAAGTAAAAATAACTTGAGTTTAGTTTTGATTGATAAACCTTTACGTAAACAAGCTAGCATATTTATATGCAGATAAACGTGTTACCCAAGTTGCATTAATTACGGTAACAAATAAGACTCCTAACTAAACTAGATGAATTAAAAGCAACAGCCTGTCTAAGGAAATAATAACTAGTTAGGGAAATATCAAATAAGGAAAGAAGAGAGTAAGGTGTTGGTGCTGCAACATTATGTCTTGGTCTAGATCTTCCATTTTTTATATCAATGTTGAGGCCGATGGGATTACTACCACTTCCTCAGCTGTCCTTATCAATGGCTCACCAGATTCTTTCTTCAACCCTTCAAGAGGTTTAAGGCAAGGAGATCCCTTATCCTCCTACCTCTTTTTATTCTGCATGGAAGCTCTCTCAAGAACTCTTACTCATGCTGAGGACTTAAGCATCATTACTGGAATAAAAATTTGTGGAAGCGCACCCTCAATTAACCACCTTCTGTTTGCTGATGACTGCATGGTTTTCTGCAAAGCAAACAAAGTAGAAGCTCAAAACCTCATGGACATCCTCAACATCTTTGGAGAAACCTCTGGTCAGCTCATTAATTTCAACAAATCTGGGGTGTTCTTCAGCAAAAACACTGATCCAAACCTCTTCTCAATCATCAACAACATTATGGGAGTTCAAGTTCTGCAACTGGATGACAAATATCTAGGTTCTCCCCTTTTCACTCACATAAGCAAAATCAAGTCATTCAAGCCAGGAGTGGATAAATTAAAACTGAGACTCTCCATCTGGAAAAATGTGCATCTAGACCATGCTGGCAGGGAAGTTCTCATCAAAACTGTTACATCCACAGCCAGTATCTATCAAATGAACTGTTTCAGAATCCCTAAACAAACTTGCCAGGATTTGAACAAGCTGCAAAGAGATTTTTTCAGGGGCAAAAATCTGGAAAACCCAAGAGGATACTACCCAAAGGCCTGGACAACAATATGCAAACCAAAAGATATGGGAGGATTAGGTTTTATGAATATGGAACTCTTCAACAGTTTCATGATTACAAAGATTGGATGGAGACTTGAACAAGAAAAAGACTTTCTCTGGTACAAAATCATGGATGCCAAATATCTTCTAGGAAGGAATGTCCTAAATATGGATACAAAAGCAAAGCCTGGAGACTCTTGGATCTGGAAAGGGATTCTAGAAGGAATACAGAATATACAACAACACTATAACTGGAAGATAGGCAATGGGATGAAAATCAACATTTGGGAAGATTACTGGCTCCCAAATTCTACAGCTAAGCTTCTCAAACCCAATCACTTCCCTCAACAAATAGAGTTGCTATCTCATCTTATGCATCATGATGGAAGCTGGAATATCCAACTAATCCACCATATATTCAATCAGAACATTGCTCAAGCTATACTGGACCTCAACACCAATCCAAGAGAAGAAGATTTAATACAATGAACCTTAAATGAAACTGGGAAGTTCTCTGTCAAAGCTCTATACAAGGCGAATATAGAACACTTATACAAAAATGATACCAGTAACAGAAATTGGGAGGGTATCTGGAGATTGGATACTGCTCCAGCTATCAAGATCTTTCTCTGGAACTGTGCACATGAAATTCTTCCTACCAATGCTAAGACTGCAAGCATTCTGCAGTACATTAATCCTATTTGTCAGGTCTGCAGTAGTGGAGAGGAGACAATGACACATCTCTTCCTAAACTGCCCTAATGCTACTGCAATTTGGCATGAAATCTTGGGGACCAACCATGGAAAGTTTGACAACAACACAAATTTTATGGACTGGTTCAACTCCTGGTTTGATACTGGAGCCATTCTTGGAAAAACTATTTTATATGCTACCACCTGCTGGCATATCTGGAAAGCTAGGTGTGATCTGGTTTTCAATCACATAACTCCAAATGTTAAACACACTTCTCATTGTATTCAGCAATACCTATGTGATTATAGCAGAGTGCACAACCTATCTTCTCATGCTCTCAATGATCTCCTCTCAAACAACCTTGGGACTGACACTGAATCTGTCACACATATTCCGTATGACCTGAACCACACTCCACAGGAGTTTGGTTTCACCATAAGGATATGCACTATACAGAACCCTAAGACTTGCAAATTTTTCTCTGCACTAACTATTTTGGATGCTGCATGAAACAACATTGATAGCAGAACATACCCAGGCCACTCTGGAGGATGGGAAGCAACATGAGGAGCAGACCTAGCTTTCAGCTGGGCCAAGGAAAATCAACACATGGACATTGAAGTACATGCTGAATCAAAGGAAATTCTTCTCAGATTTCACTATCTATATCATCAAGCAATTCAAGAAAGATTCAATCCCAGTTACTATGACCATCCAACAAACAAGCTGAAGATCATAGTTCAAGAATCAAGCCTATCACTTTTGTGTTAAGTAGTCTTAAGTTAATTCACAGACTCCAAAACTTAAAAGCTTTTAATTTAGATATACTATGTAAGAACAATGAAAGCAGGCTCACCATAAGCACTGCTACTCCTTTACATGGTCCTTAGTTTCTTTTGCTAAGGTTTTCCTATAAAAAAAAATCATTTTTAAAAATAAATAATCAAAAAACTATAAGGCCACATCATCGTGAATAACTCAGATTTGGATGCCATCCCCAAAAATTTGCAAGAACCCATGCACGGGAGTATGGAAGTGGGTGTAAAAGTAATAGAAGTGGGTGTAAAAGTAAAATGTTGTATGGTTATAAGTTATATAACCTACCCTGAGATCTTTAGAAAAGCAAGTATATGGGGCGGCTATATCAAATAAACCCTAAAACAGTAAAACCCTAATCAAATTCTCTTTAAAACCACTCCAGTACTTCTCTTTCTTCGGCTCCTCAGATCCGTTTCTCCTGCATTTCTAGTTTCATAATTTCCTGTTGTATTTCTAAGGGTTTTAGATTTGTTTTGATATTTGATTCACGATGCAATGATGATTTTTTATGCAATCCCAGCTCATTACGAGACCTTACTTTGTGGAAGGTCAGGGAATTAAACCATATCCATTATATATATCTGAGCATCCTAATTTATTTCTATCAACTTCTTTGTTTCGTTTTCTTAGGGCTTCTGATTTAGAGATTAGGGTTCTTATCAGATTTTGTGAAAATGTTGATTTCCCAGTGATGATTAACTACCATGCTAATTCTGAGATTCCTTTTGGTCTTAATGAATTGAATCCTTTTGTTTATCCAGAACATCTGAGGGAACTAGTTAGTTAACTATATCTGTTTGTTTAAGTGGCCTATTATTTCATTCATTCTCTTTTATACTTTGTTGTTTTTCTACTACGTTTCTGTTCAATTCAATTTCTGTTGAGTTTCCGAATCGATTATGTACAACGAGTAATGGAATGGAAATTAGGGCTTGGAAAAAACCTTTAGCTTTTCTTTTTTGAAAAATTCCTATCATGTTTCGATGGTTGTACATTTGTGGTGTTATTTGCTTTTAACCTTTTGCGTTTCATGCATACATGAAAATGCAGAGGATGATTTCTCTATCATGAAAATCAAGATCAAATGTTATGTTATCATCACGTGATTGAATCCTTGATGATAATACAGGAATGATCTTGATCTACTTTAGAAAATTAGACCTTGTGTCATCTCTATGTTGGTCTTATGAAAAGGTGTTAGCAAACTGTTTAGAGTTTTAGATTGGACACTATATGGATTTGAAAAAAATGGGCAAAGAGATCGGCCTGTTCATCTCTTGTGCAAAGAGCATAAATTAGTTCATATATCCTTTACTCATTCAGTAGTCTTTGCAAAATATCGGGTGCGCCGGATAAAATACAGCTAGTGTAACATATTGTTTGTAAAGATATTTTTACAGTTTTCTTGCTGGCTTATAGGTAACCTTTTGTTTTTGAGACTAAGGTAGTTTTGTTTGTTGCAAGAATCTACTAATGGGCACTGCTAATGTGGGCTTTGTTAATTGCCACCACCATGGTTTTATGATTCACATTCTTGGAGCAGTTAATATGTTAACAAATTGAGTAACGATTGGAAATTCAGGCAGCCCCCTTGCGAATTGAAAAACAATGGTAAGGAGGGTGTTGTTCTACTCGGAAATTATTTTCTTTGGCTCTGAGAAATTTATTTCTCTGAAGCTGGTCTAGTAAGCTTAAGTACATTTTGTTCTTTCCCAGCTCTCTCTGTTCAGGGTCTATGGTAAATTGATATGGGTGTCAAGAATAATTTTAAATGTCTTTGGTTTTGTATTTACAATGATAGAATTTTTCTTCCAAAGTGTAGCTGACGGTTTTTGGGCAAAATTCAGATTTTACAATTTGGAATAGAACTAGTAACAAAATATAGATATATGTGGTGCCAATGATGTTAGAAATTGTCCGTACCATCTGAGAATCTACTCTTTGATGAGACTTTTACATGTTTCTGAGGCCACATGTTTATATTGGTCTTAATGAATCGAATCCTTTTGTTTTATCCAGAACCTCTGAGGGAACTAGTTAGTTAACTGTATCTGTTTGTTTAACTGGCCTATTATTTCATTCATTTTCCTTTTTTTTACTTTGTTGATTTTTTATTATGTTTCTGTTCAATTCAATTTCTGTTCAGTTTCCGAATCGATTCATTTACAATGAGTAATGGAATAAACCTTGAGCTGTTTAGGTTTCTTACTGATTTTTTTTTTTTGGAAAATTCCTATCATGTTTCAATGGTTGTACAATTGCGGTGTTATTTGCTTTTAACCTATTGCGTTTTCCATTCATACATGAAAATGAACTAATGACTAATTTCTCTGCAGAGGATGATTTCTCTATCATGAAAATCAATATCAAATCCTTCTGTTACAATACATGGAATGATCTTGATCTACACTCATTCAGTAGTCTTTGCAAATATTGTGTTTATTTATTTATTTATTTTTGTTTTGTTTTGAAGCTAAGGTAGTCTGACCTTTCTTTTGTTTGTTGCAAGGATCTACTAATGGGCACTGCTAGTTTAACTGCAACCACCATGTTTTTTATGATTCACGTTCTTTGAGTAGTTAAATATGTTAACGAGTGGAAATTCAGGCAGCCCCCTTGTGAATTAAAAAACAATGGTAAGGAGGGTGTTCTACTCGGAAATTATTTTCTTTGGCTCTTCAGATTTGCTGAGAAATTTCTTTCTCTGAAGCGGGTCTGGTAAGCTTAAGTACATTTTTTTCTTTCCCATGCGCTCTGTTTTTGTAAAAGTGTATCAGGATCTAATTGTAAATTGATATGGGTGTCGAGAATAATTTAAATGTCTTTGGTTTCGTTTATACAATGATAGATTTTAGCTTACGATTTTTGGGCAAAATTCAGATTTTACAATTAGGAATAGAACTAGTAACAAAATATAGATTTATGTGGTGCCAATGATGTTAGAAATTGTCCGTACCATCTGAGAATCTACTCTTTGATGAGACTTTTTACATGTTTCTGAGGCCACATGTTTATCTTGTATAATCGTCTTAAATTAGAAAACAATTTCTGATATCTGCGTCTGTTTTCTGAATTTCTAGGCTAATTGTGCAGGCAACAAATTAGAGTTGCTCGTGTGCTCATTTAACAATGGCGATTTCATGGGTGAATGTTGCCCTTATTTGTTGTCTGCTTTTACTCTTAATATAACTGCTATTCATTTCTAGATTTGGGGCAAGGGATTTGGTTTTATGAAAAAACCAAACACTTCAAAGAAACCAAGTATACCTTGAGAGTACCACCTTGAGAGTTTTCATGTTGAGAAAATCTCATAAGCTTATTTGAGTATGTGGTAAGGGAACGTTCTTGGGTCATCTTTGGTTTTGAGAGGATAAGTCAGCAAACAAACTTTGATTGTGTATATGACATGCAGGATCAACATCACAAGCTATCTTCTGGTCAAAGAGAAAATTCATCGTAATGAAAAGGTACTTAAGAGGGCTACGCGCCAATAGAAAAGTGAAGTGCAATTCGCCAAACCCTCCCTCGTTAAACCCAAAACAAAAAAAAGAAAAACCCGTTCTCTGGGGACTACTCAAAAATGGTAGGGGACTATTATGTGATAAGAATATCTACCCTATAGTTATAAGGAGTGTCCTAAAATGTGGAAATGACTAATCTACCCTTCACCTATATATATATAACCACCTCCTCTCATCACCACCACCTATGTATATATATAACCACCACCGCACCGCCACATCTATATATAGCTTAATTTTTATCATTAACAAAACAAATCAAAATCAAAATTATAACAAACTCATTACTTTTCATTCGTTTTCGTTGAAAAAAATGAGAAGTAATCATCAAAATGAGTTGGAAATGGAAGTTACAGAGAGAAGTTCGGCTAAGAATTATGTGAAACAGTTTGTCGAACTAGCCGAACTCAGCTTTAATGGAGTTTTTTCTTTCAGAGAAAAGTTCGGTTACCTTGCAAAAAAATTTTCCTAGCCGAACTTTTAGTTCGGTAACTTCCATTTTTTCTCCTAACCAAACGTTTCTCTGAAAACCTATATATATTGAGTTCGGATACGTCGAATTTTTTTTCCCAGTCGAGCATTTGGTTCGTTTACGTCGAAACTTTTTTTTTCCTAGCCGAACTTTTCTCTGAAAGCAAAAACTCCATTTAAAATGAGTTTGACTACCTGTGTTTTCAGAACCGCTAGCCGAACGACACTTACAGATGAGTTCGTCTACCTGTTCTTCAGATTTCCTAGCCGAAGGTCGAAATCAGTTTATAAATTTTTCATTTTTTCGAAAATTTTTGCCGATTCAAGCAACATTAACTAAATTTGAAGTATACTTAAGTACCCAAAACCCTCATTTCGAAATCAACCATCTTATTAAAAGAAAAAAAAAGAAACAAAACCCCTTCTTCTAAAAAATTATTCTTTTAAAAACACCAACTAATTAATCTAACCTCACTAATTAATCATTATTCTAACACTAATTAATCATTACAATCACTAATTTAATTAGCAAGGACAAATTTGGTATTAAAAAGAAATTTAGATAAGGGGTGTCTCATTATTACTTCTAATATCCATCCCGAAAAATGCAGAGTAGTCCCCCACCGTTTTTGAGTAGTCCCAAAAAAAAAACGATTCAAAAAAAAAATCAAGCTCACGGCACTTGAGCAAACCCAAAACAACAAAAATCAAGTTTAGAAAGGCCGAAATAAAGAGTCACCTTGTGTTTGATAGTAAAGAGAATTTATCGGGCTATGAATTATGGCGGGCTATAAGATGGAGCGCTTTGGTTATATAGCTACATTTTTGCAATTGCAGTCTGCTTGTTAACATACCAGCCAATGGACACGCCTGCTGTAAGATATGACTTAAGTTTGTTCTGCTTTTTTACAGATAAACATTTACCTGCCTTCGGACTTGCTTTCTAAATCGAAAGCCTTGGTTCGACGTATGCTATGTTTGTCAAAATCTGGGAGAAAAAACAGCCTTTGTGTGTCGTTATGTGTATGATCGTGAGTCATCCCAATTCAACAACCACTTGGACATTGCATGTAAAGGGCCGTTACGTTCCAATGAAGCTAGACTCCATTTGTTGTCTTGTAGCTTGTAATTGTCTTATGCACTTTGGATTATCTCTCTCCTCCTGGGTGTTCTATCCCTTCACCTAATAGTCCGTCCAAACAAAATCCACTTCATGTAACGCATTTTCCTATTAAGCTTTACTGACATTGAATGCATGCATCCGTGAAAATTCTAAACAACCACCACTACTGCCAACAGCATAATTAACTCTTCATCAGACCATTAATGCCTTTTGTTCCACCCCTAATTAATCCCTACCTTGTCCTCTTTTTCATGCCATTTTCTTTACACTACTACAAAATGACTCTTCCTTCTTTAGCATGACATGATCAGACCTTTCCCAACTCTCTCTCTATCTAGAAATGAGTCTTCTGGTTTGGTCGGCACTGTTTTCTTCTATTCTTCTCTGTTTCTCTGATATTGTTTCAGGTACAACAACCAACTCCGTCAATCTCAGTGACCAGTTTGAAACCCAAACATACATAATCAGAGTCCAAAACAATTTGAAACCTTCAGTTTTCTCAGATGTTGAACATTGGTATAGTTCTACACTCAAAAGTCTCACTTCTGATCAACTAAAATTAGACCATGAGAAAACCCAAAACAAGAACAGCAAAAATGATTTTCTTCACGTATACAAGACTGTTTTTCATGGGTTTTCAACAAAATTAAATCAACAACAGGCAGAAGAGATTAAGAATCGTCCTGGTGTTTTAGGTGTTTATGTAGACCGAGTTCGGAAAATTCATACAACTCGATCACCTCACTTTCTTGGACTTACTGGTCCCAGTGCTCATAGTGCAAATGGCCTACTTAAGGGTTCAGATTATGGTTCGAATGTTGTAATTGGTATTCTTGATACGGGTATATGGCCTGAACGGCGAAGTTTTCATGATCGTGGTCTTGGTCCTATACCTTCTCACTGGAAAGGTGAGTGCATGGAAGGAAAAGAGTTCTCTAAAACGCTTTGTAACAGAAAACTAGTCGGGGCAAGGTAAGATTTAAAAACACAAGGGTGATTTTGTCCAAATTGAGTTCGTCTGTGAATTGCATATTAATTAATAGCTAATCGAGCTTGATTGTTTTGATTTTGATCATCCAAGTTCATGTGCTTTAGGTATTTCCCTAATGGCTACACAGCCACAGCTGGAGTAATTAATGAGACGACAGAATTCAGGTCGCCGAGAGATTCCGATGGACATGGGACTCATACAGCGTCTACAGCCGCTGGACGTCACAGACATCACGCATCCTTGCTAGGTTTAGCTAGTGGAGTTGCTGCTGGAATTGCACCAAAGGCACGAATTGCAGCCTACAAGATATGTTGGGAAAGAGGTTGTTTCGACTCTGACATACTTGCTGCCATTGACAAAGCCGTTGAAGATGGTGTAGACATCATTTCTCTCTCTGTTGGCTCTGGTGCTGTACCTTACTATCAAGACCCAATTGCCATGGGATCTTTTGGTGCAATGGAAAAGGGTGTATTTGTTTCGGCTTCAGCGGGAAACGAAGGTCCGGGAATAATGACAGTAGCTAATATAGCTCCTTGGATAACAACAGTAGGTGCCGGAACTATAGATAGGAAATTTCCAGCTGATCTTATCTTAGAAGATGGGCGCGTTATCAAAGGAGCTTCTCTTTATAGCGGTCCACCGTTACCTGAGAATACGTTTTTCCCTCTTGTTTATGCTGGAAATTTATCTGCAAATGTTCATAACGGTACCAACACATCCTCGAGAAGCAGTGGGTTTACTTCTGCTATTTGCATGCCGAACTCGTTAGAACAAGAGCTTGTCCGTGGGAAAATTGTTCTGTGTGATCGCGGCGGGGTTCCACGAGTTTCAAAAGGAGTGGTCGTGAAAGATGCTGGCGGGGCGGGGATGATCCTTGCTAATGTGTCGCCTGAAGGATTAGGCTTAGTTGCTGATGCACATGTGCTCCCTGGGTTGGCTGTGACTGAAACGGATGGATATACAGTTCATGGTTATATTGCCACATCAAAGAATCCCCGTGCCAAGTTTGTTTTCCATGGGACTCAGTTAGGCACGAAACCAGCTCCAGTTGTTGCGGGCTTTTCATCAAGAGGGCCAAATCTCGAATCGATTTACATCATCAAACCTGATATAATAGCACCAGGAGTCGATATCTTAGCTGCTTGGCCGGGTAATGTGAGTCCTACAGGTTTATCATCTGATCTCAGACGTACAGAATTTAATATACAATCTGGTACTTCTATGTCGTGCCCACACGTGACGGGCCTAGGTGCTCTTCTGAAAGGGGCCCACCCTGATTGGTCACCGGCAAGGATTAGATCATCTTTGATGACAACGGCTTACATACACGACAGTACAGGGAGAGTTCTTTTAGATGAAGTCAACTACAACACATCCAAGGCTTGGGATATGGGTTCTGGGCACGTGAATCCAGAGAAAGCCCTTGATCCTGGCCTTGTTTACGATCTAACGGTTGATGATTATTTAGATTTCTTATGTGCATCTAATTACACCGCTCGCAACATAAGATCCATAGCTCGTAGACCGGTTGATTGTACCAAGAAAGGATTACAACCTTGGGATTTAAATTATCCATCAATTTCTGTTGTGGTGGACCAATCCAAACCGTCAAAGATTGAGATTGAAGTTAGAAGAACTTTGACGCATGTTAATGATGGTGCATCAAGTTATACAGTGAAGATAGAAAATCCACTGGGAGTAATCGTGATGGTTGATCCTCCTAAGCTTGAGTTCACTCACAGGGAAGAGAAAAAAAGCTTTGTGGTAAAGATTGTGACGGAGAAAGTTGCGATGACACCAGGAAATACAAGGAGTGAATTTGGTAGGTTGACGTGGTCAGATGGTGAACACATGGTTAGCATGCCGATCGCAGTGACATGGCAGGAATCTTACTGAGAAGTAAGAGTTTCATGTTCTAATTAGTAATTATCAAGTGTTCATGAGAATGAATATATTTAAGTGACAAATGTATAAGAATTTTCGTTCAAAAACTATCTGGTGTTGAATGGTTATTTCTATATAACGAGTGAACAACTGAATATAATAATACCTTCCTTCTGCAAAAGAGATACTATCCAATTTTTAGGTTAAACTGAAAAGAATAATAATACTTTTTTTTACAAAAACGGAATGAATACTATTTTTTTTGCGATGAAAATGAGTAATTTAAATTTAATTTTGCTCGATGAATATTCAGAGAGATTGCACAATGCAAAAACAGAGTTCAAATTTGTTCACACTCCTCTAACGAATGTATATTTCACATATTCTCATAATTGGTCGATTATTTAACTGATGACCCTATTACACTTCGTGTTTAGAATCACGATCTTTGTTACATAACTCCCTAAATTAAATCAGGATAGAGATTGAAATGTTACGTGCACAATTGGACTCGCAAAAACAAGCCCGGCATACACTTAAACTTTACAGGGATTATCAAACTCTATAAAATTGAAGGATGGTTTGACTATTATATCCATAAGAATTATTTTTACTTTTATTTTACTTATAAGGCAAAAAAGTAAAAAGTAAGAATAATTTTACCTTTCACTAAAAATCAAAAAATATTGTAGTAGAAATGTAGGGAAGACAAAGAGGCAAGAGAGTTTTCATTCATCAGTTTCTTAGGGTTACGTGGATACAATATATATAAGGGGAAACACTAGTTAACTAGATGGACCGCACACCCATGGGTTGTAGGCCCTGTAACACTCCCCCTTGTGCGTTTCAATAACAAAACTTTATACATAGTGCTTTACATATAGTGCTTCGAATATAGTTCTTCAAATGTCGTCCTCTCCTTGATGACTTGTGATGTAAATCAATTGCCTTACTATAACTTTGACAAGGAAAAACCCAGTGGGATAAAACCTTGGTACAACTCTTCACATGTTGTCTCGTATTTTACATGTAGTTCATCACATGCAATACGATCTTCAAAGATCGACGAGTCTAAGTTAATTGCCTCGTTAAAACTTTGTCAGGAAAACCCAGAGGAACAAAACCTGAACTAAAGAAAAAGAGTACAATACTAAAGAAACTTAGAACATAGTTGGATTCGCATACGTTGCCTCATTAAAACCTTGACAAGGAAACCCGGTGGGATAAAACCTTAACTAAGGGAAAAGAGTACAACGAAAGATGCAAGTAAAGGTGATCTGTTGCAGATGATCACTTTGCTCCGTTGAAGTTGACTAGTTACTTTACAACTCCTAAGGCAGAAAATCCTCATGGAAAGACAATAGCCTTAGTTGGGAAATTACATTCCCGGTGTTTGTTGTTGTCTCATTAAAAACCTTGCCGAGTAACAAAACTCTGTGGGAAAAAGTAACCTCGGTGAAGGAAAATAGTTCAACACACCATTAGATGCTCCCCCTGATGTTAGAAAATTTTCATTAGTCTAATGCAGTCAAAATGAGTTTATCACACTTTACTTTGGTGACTTGAATGTTTATAAGACCATGTTGTTGATTCTGGAAGTTACGTTGCTTAACGAACTATCGTTTTCATTTTTTTGATTCAGATATTTTCAGTAATATCAACGCGATCTTTATGTCTTCAACGTTAAACATACTTGATGTTTTTAGTATTATCTCGCTAAAAGCCTTATCGAGTAACAAAACCCTTTGGGAAAAACTATTCTCGATCGAAGGGAAAAAGAGTACAACACAACTTCAATTTCGAAGTAAATTATGTCGACATCATATCCTTGGATCCTCCCCCTGATGTCGGCATCTCCCCCTGATTACTTTCAGAGTTGTTCCAGACTGTTCGTTTAGTCATGTACTTTTCAAAACTGAATATCAGTAATAACCTAGAAAATAATCTACCATATCTCCCTCTGATTAATTTCGCTGGAGAAGAGATTATTGTTCCTTCATAATCAACAACTTTTGGATTGCACTTTCATTAGCATTCCTTTTAATGTCTTTGTAGGGATAAAAAAAAATTATGTCAATGGTTACTTTTAAGTACATGGTTACATTCACTATACCATTCCAATGACGTTGTGTTGGGGGAATCTATATCTAGCTAACAAATTCCCTGAGGATGTAAATTTAATCGAGTACATTATTATACTAAGTACAAAAATGCGTTTATTGTACTTAGACATGGGAATTTCATCTCCCAACACATCTTCGTCATATTTCTTTTTGACAAAATGGTTACTTACTTACATTTGAACCTCGACTAATCATGGGAGTGCTATCAAGATGCATGTTTTTGTTAAATTGCCTGACAACTTTAGACATATGAAAACTGGTGGAATAATATACCACAATCTCAGTATTCTATCGAGATTTCCCTAGATTTTTCATCTCAAATTCGGATTTAAATAGCTTTTAAGATCTCTTATCACATCAAGAGTACACATCATCTACGTACCATCAACATAAATAGATACAATTCCAAATCAGGAACTTTCTTATGAATACGCAAGGAAAAATAACTTACTTGTCTATCCCCTTCAAATCAAATAGCCACTTAGACGGGTATACCACATCCGTATGATTGCTTGAATCTATAAGTGAGCGTTCTATCTAACTGTAAACGCACTTCGTGGTTTAGAGTCATTTGATTTGGGCAACAAAAATTTATCAAGTACTTTTGTAAATATCCTCTATCTCTTGATTCTTTCAGAGATACGTAACAACCACATACATATGCTGTATTTCAAGTCTTTTGAAATTACCAAGCTAACTAGGTAGCAAAACTCCATAACGTTCATTACAAGAGAACAATTCCAGGGCTTTGTGAGAAACCTCGCGCCACAAGGCGAGTCTTTATACTTTAAGACTACTTTCTTCTCATTATGCTTTATGACAAATTAATTATATATGTCCAATAGGCTTTACACTTGGTTGGTTAGCACTACCACGCCAAATACCCGTATATTTTCTAAAGAACTAAGTTCTACCTGGATTGTGTGGGCCAAATATGATATTTATTTGAAATTAATCAAAATAAAGCATGGTTCGATCTCATTGTGCTCTAATTCTGGAGCAACTATTTATGGATTGTATCATCATTGTGCATGCATGATCCTTCCATTAACTCATGTGCATTCTCATAATCCGTCAGGATTTCATTGTTCTCTAGAATCATTTAAAACTTTGGAGCGTCCTCCAGTTTGATTCATGGACATATTCAGAGACAATCTTATGAGATGATTTCTGATGATATAAATAAGTTGTGCCTTACTCACCTACTTCCTTTCTAGGTGAGTATTGATCGAACCAAGTGGTCTCTCCATCTTCCTTTATGGAGCCACGACCTCAACTACACTTCCACCAAGTGTAGTTGCAACACCTTAGTCTATGGTGTACCCCATACCGAGGATTTCTAACCTTGTAGGAATATTTGCAGCTGGTATGTGTGATCTTGTCACTTTAGCGACATCAGTGTACATTCTGAAAATCGAATATTCTTTATCACTTCACATTTACATTTGTGGAGTACAAGAATCAATATGAGACACAGTGGGAACACACCACGACAATTCCTGTCGTTCCCTTAGAAAATACTTTTTCTTATCTCCCCCTAACGACGGGAAGACTATCTCATTTAAGTGATAACCAGCAAATCTAGCGGTAAGAGATCTCCTGCCAAAAGTTTTTAAATGCGGATAATTGTTGAGAGTAAATATCCAACAAAATTACTTAATCATTTTTGTGACTCATCATAATACGATGTGGACTCGTAATGGCACATATATAGTGCAACCAAAAATGCGTAAGAACACGAATGTTAGGCTTAAATCCAGTTACCAACTGGTATGCAGAAAAGGTTGACTAATATTGGGTTCTAAAACGAATTAAGTAAAGATGTGCGTAATATTGCATATCCCCAAAGCAATAAAAGGTTACGCATAACCTATTCCTTAGACACCATCTGTAACCTTTAATGGTAGCCTCTGCGAGACCATTGGGTATAAGATGTTCTATATTGATTTTATCAAACATGCAATATTCATCAAGTCCTTTTGATGTAAATTCTCTAGCATTAACAAGGGTGGTGAGCCTTTGCACTTTGCTTTGTGTAATATGTGCTAGGAATTCTACAAAAATTAAACGCATCATTTGTTATGAACAATAACTGATTCAATGCGTCGAATCATCCACCAGAGCCATAAATCAATTGAATGGTCCGCATTCTGCATGGATATATGTTCACTAACAACACTTTATTTCTTTGGAGAATCAGTTATTTAACATTTGCATCTAAGTAAAACAGGATGGTCTCAATCATGTTTCACTAAAGAGAGACTTTGTAGGGTTATTTTGTTTTTGGTACTTAGGTTTTGTCCAACTTTTGAGTTTGGTCTAACATTTGTCCAGGTTGGTGTTTGGTACCTGAAAAAGACGTTGACCCGAGTTGACTATGTTAAATATTGACTTCTGTCTAGTAATTACAAAAAGAATTAAATAAAACCTAATACCTAAAAAAATTTACCCTTGTACCCTTAACTTCATTTGCTGAATAGGCTGAGTCTACTCGCCGGTACATAAGTCCGACAGAGTTAGATCTGAAATCTGATCAATTCCGGCCATAATTCCACTCCATTTGTTTCAAATCCTTTCCTGCACAATCATTCATTCATATACAACTCATATCATTCATCTATGCAGCACTTCGAACACTCCTGCATTTCAATCAATCAGCAACATGTAACTTCATTTTCTCAACTCATAAACAACATCACCAGCTTCATTCCTTCTCTATTGCGGCAACACCAACTCCTATTCTCTGCAGCTTCTTTTGCAATTCCAGCTGAAACCATTATCACTGCTATCTACTTTATGAGATCAAATCTGAGTTGTAACCACCAACGCCATCTGAATCTCTATCCACTATCCCATCTCTTCAATTGTATCCTTTCTGATTCATCACACTGCTGCAACCATCTTTCACACCTTAGACCAGACCAATTGCAAGCAGCGATTCCATTGCACAAAAACCCTTTTCAACAACAATATCCCCATCTCTCAACAACAAATCAAAACATCTCAATTGATTTGTTGAATCAATTGAGATTCAAAAACCCTCTTCCCTGATATTGTTGAATCGATTGATTTGTTGAATCAATTGAGATTCAACAGCAAATCACAATATCACAACCCTCTTTCCTGATATTTTCTTCAGATTCTTCAAACCCTAACCTTCTCCCAATTGATTTATTTAATCAAAATCGCTAATTGAACCACTTACTGAAACCCCTATTAGATTGATTCTGTCATGAACCAAAATTGAAACCCGAAGATGAATCGAAACCCTAATATAACTTTTTCATTTAAAACTTCAATTTTTCAAAACAGCAAAACTCTAACTAAACACAAACTGTACCATAACTAAATCCACTTCATCTCTTAAAAAAATAGAGTAGATTCTGAAGAATCGAGATGGCAGTAGCAGAGAGCTAGATTTGAGAGAGGAGAAAGATTCATGTCTGTGTTTGTGGAGGGCCTGGAGGTGGAAGAAGCGAAATAGAAAATGATTTGGGGAGTTAGGGAGACGTTGTTGGTAAAGTAAAAGGCTAAAACAGTAAACTACAATACTAATTAGATTTTATTTAATTTTTTTATAATAATTATCAAACAGAAGTCAAACTGTATCCAAGTCAACGCATGTCAACGTTTTTTCCAGGTACCAAACGCCAAGCTGGACAAATGTCAGATCAAACTCAAAAGTTGGACAAAACGTGAGTACCAAAAACAAAATAACCCGACTTTATAAGATGAGTGATGTTCTTTCTTACTCTAAAGCATAATGGGGAGAGGCAGTGCAAATCTAGTAACTTTAGAAATCACTGATTATGATAGATGTCGTAACTTCGTATTCTATCAGTTCATTTTCTTATACACTCAAATGATGTGATGCTCGTGTTATTACTTTCAAAACGGAACATCGTGTCACAACCAACGTGCCTTATGGTTATGTCAGAGTCTTTATGAATTAATCCAAATCATTTCATTGTTGGGGTTAATAAGGATTCAGTAATTCAAGTTTCGGTGATCTACAATTCACTAGATTGACACATTAATTTTCTAAGAATATGCTTCCTTCCACATTCATTAGAAATAATTTATAGATACAATCAAATCCATTCTCAATGTAAGGGAAGACATATGATCTAGTTCAATTAAATAGTCAATTGGCCAGGCAAAGTTCTTGTTGCCATTAAAGTTGATGTGAAAATTGGTTGCTACTATGATACACACATTACATTGTATATATCAACACCTATGACCAGGTGCATTTCCAACTCTTTCATTTATGATGGGAGCTAGAATTACATCTTAGCTTCATCCCAAATTCAGCTGATACCGGTACTTTGTTGTCATTACTATTAGGAAAAAAAATACATTTCCGTCTCATGATATATATGTCCCTTTTCACATGCTTTATATGAGTCATTACGTCTAACCCTTATCACTCCGGGTTCTTTCCATTTTCAATTTTGCTACATTTAGCTTAATTGGAGAAATTTCTTTATCTCAATAGGCCAAGAGAGTCTCACTACACATGTCAACCACTTACTTTAGGTTGAATATATTACTAAAAACAATTAATTCTCTTGTTGTCATACTTCAACATATACCGGTTCGTCGGTATTATGGATGAAGTAGAGAAATGAATTTTTTTTTGATTCATATCATCTTTTGTGAGTTCTTCCACAAAAATTGGAATACATGTGATTTTATTTTGAACGTATGTTTTGAAACAACTAACATACTAATATCCGAGCAAGTTGATACATTTCAAGGAACATTCAAATTTTGGGAGAAAAATATCAAGTACACAGTAATGGTGCTTAAGCCCTTTTAAACCCCAAATGAATACATTGAAATAGAGTTGGTACAAACAATTGGACTAATGACAAATTTAATTATAACCAGTATCATATTCAAGAGAATAAATAACATTAAGATCAAAATTCTTAATAAACGAGATCAACAACCACAATTTAAGCCGACCGTTTATATGATACGGACTTATCTTAAGAGAAAAACGGAACTATGCATGTTCAAAAAAACCAAATAAATAAGCCCACAAATATCCAATGTAACCTATATTGGGTACATACCTCAAACAATGGTTCCCAGTGTATATACATAAAACTGGAACAAACTTTGATGCGCAAGGCCGGAAAGGAACAAAACCGGGCCGAAATGGAATCTGGTTGAGCTGCACCGGGCTAGGTTGGGTTGGTCAAAACGGTCTGGAACGGGTTGGTCGAGCCGAGCTGGATCGGTTGGTTGAACCGAGTTGGTCGAACAGGGCTGGACCGGGTTGGTCGAGCCGGGATGGACCGGGTTGGTCAGACTGGGGCTTGTCTTCCTGACCTAATTTCTTCTTCCTCCTTTCCGCGAGGATCATACACCAGACGTGATGGGTAATCACCGCCGCACCAGAAAATCAAAAAAAAATAATAAAATGTACATCACAAAATTAGAATGAATCTTTACGCCTACATATGACATATGTTTATATATATTGTTTTATCATATGAGATATATTATTATAAAACATATATAACCATGATATGATATAAAATAGATTCAAAACAATTTCAAATTAGCTGATTTGAACAAATAGATCATGGAAAAGAAAAAGGAAATAGACATAGATCAAGATATATTTTTTTTTTTTTAATCAATCATGGAAAGAGGAAAAAAATATATGACATATGGTGGGCCCGGGAAAGCGTATAAAATTGAAGCGAAATGAAACGCGGGCCTACAGTAATACCGCAAGTGCACGGTCGTCAGTTGTAGCTCGTGCAAGTACGGGTCGATCCACAGAGACTGGGTGTGTTTGGAGTTCTCTAGCTATTTTGGGCTCTAATTTGTTGTTGGTTAACTATGAAGCCTTTTGGGCTTTGGTCCTTTGGATTGAACTGGGTCTTTGCCTCAGTAAACTGGGCTTCAGTTTGTACAAACAATGGACAGTGGGCTTAGAGAGTTTTTGGTCAAGAAGAAAAGAAGTGACCAGGAGAGACAGGTAACAGTGAGCAACAATGGCTCTAGGACAAAACAACAAAGATAGAGGAAGAAGGCAGTGAGGCAATAATACAAAGACAGTTAGCCTAAGGCAAAGACAATGAAGAAAATTAAACAAGACAATGACTAAACAGCAAAGAACTAAACAACAATGCACTAAACAAAGCAGTGACAAAAGATTGTGAAAGTGATGAAGATAGTAGTGAAATAATGAGGCAATGGATGATAAAACAATAAACACAAGGTAATAGTGAAGTAAATGTGACAGTACAATGAAACTAAAAGCAGAGAACAATGGAACCAAGGCCTAAGCCAAGGGCAGGGGAGATGGTGAAGGTGAAATGGTGAAGGTGAGCCTAGGCATACTACTCGAGTGGGAAGAGAACCAGCTTGCTCACAGTCACTAGTGAGCACTAGTTTCTCCCCACTGCTCAATCAATCCAATGCTTCACAGGCTTTAGCCTAACATTCACACAAAACAGTAAACAAGAGTGATGAAAGAACACTAGGATGTTGAATCCACCATTAACCTAAGGGATATTCTACTCACAGCTAAGAAAATTACCAAAGTGCTAATTGTCTGATTAAAGCACAACTAGTCTAAGGGCTTAGCAACACTGAACATGAGCTGCACATGATGAAGACTATCTTATTGATTCATGGTTTCATCTAGTCCTAGCATTTGAGGTTTAGAACATACATAACAAGAACATTAGAGAACAGGAAAACATAAATAATGAACAACATATGAACAATGAAGGAACAAACATCACAAACATCACATTAACAGCAGCTTAACATGAACAATAAATTGAACAGAACACATACATGATTAAACAGGAACAGTGCATGAAACATCACAAATTGAAGAGACTCAAAAAAACATTAACAGAACATAACAGTTCTGGACACTGGCTGCTAACCCAGCATGAGCCAATTTCATACCCAACACCTTCTATTTATACAAGCAAGCAAAAACCTAAAAATCCCCAAAATATCAGAGAATTAGGGTTTCACCAAAAAGTGAAATTGACTCACCTAACCTACTGATAACAGCCCTCATACGTTGACCCATGCCTCTTATTCTTCTCCTGATGCAACCCATGCCTTCAATTTGTACATGCAAGCTCAATCCCAAAAATCCCCAAATTAACAGTAAAATTAGGGTTTTGATTTTTTTACTCACCAACTGTGATAAGACGAGTCCGTCTTCAACCCATGCTTCTTCTCCCTTCTCTGCTCCTTCCCATGCCTTCAATTTCTCTTTCTAGCCCGACATATTTCACTAATCTCTCCTCTAGGGTTTCTGAAAAGGAAGAGAGAATGGTTAAATAGGTAGGTAGAAGGGTAGGATGATGATGGGTTTCGATTGGTGAGAGCCATGATGGCTTTTGGTGGTTGTGGCAGAGGTATGGTGGCGGAATGGGTGTTGCAGAGAGGAGGTGGAGAGAAAGAGAAGAAGAAGGAGAAGGAAATGAAAGAGAAGAAGAATGGGTCGACAGTTTAGGGTATAGGGTATCCGTTTTTAGGGTGTTGAGCGGGCGCATCAAAGTTAGATGTTGGCGAAGCTGAGCCACTGGAATCGAAGCTGGTAGGTGAATCGGACGGCTCCGCCTGAAGAGGCTGGTAGCGACCGTCGGATGTCTTGATACAACGAAGTTAACGGCTCTAGATGGGGTTAGGTGTTGAAGTGTTAAGCGGAAGTATCGAGATTTGATGCGCAGGCAAAGAAGCGACCGTAGGATCTAAATGTGATCTAATCTGAAGGCTTGGAATTTAGGCACTATGGTGTTTTGCAGGGACTTCAGATTTTGATGCACGATGAAGAAGCGACCATTGGATGATGAGATGGATCCAATCTAACGGCTGAGAATGGAGGCGGGTATGGATATAGAAAATGGGTTTGGGTAAGGGTTTTGGGCCTTGTGTATGCCAGGCCCATATCTTCTTTAAGAACAATTCTTCCTTCTTGAGCCCATTCCTAGCTTTTTGGTCTTGTGCGCACCATTCTTTGCGGCTTCCTTGCGTAATTTCTTCCGGCTTTTCACTACTCTTCAGCTCTTTTCTGCTCCGCATCAGACTTTATTTATTACCTAAAAATGCAAAATTAAGTAAGAAAAATATTTATTCTTGAAAACAATGAAAATGCAGAATATGGGATAAAATGTAGAATTAATGCACAAAAGATGAGTTAAATGCCAACAAAAAGGGATAAATATATACAATATTTGGCACTCATCAAATACCCCCAAACTTGAATTTTACTTGTCCTCAAGTAAAACAAAACTAAGGAAATCCTAACTATACCACTGTCGCTGGTCTCTCGAATGCATTTAGCGTATGCACTAAGCCTTTTAAACCACTAAGTGTCCCTAGTGGACGAGTTAAGTCTCGTGAAGGTTTGCTTAGAACGTACCTACAAAGTTCTAGGTCAAAATATAAGCTCATATTCCATCAAATGTGACATGTGCAAGACAGTTTAAGCTCACAGCAAAATGGAGATGTCAATCTAGCTATCAAAGGCACAATCCTAGCACTGATAACAAAAAAAACATGTGATAAGAGTGTAAAGTGTATCTACACATGTGTAAAAAGATCTGAAGTTATGACTACTAATCACCAAGAGATAGTTTCTCAGGCTAAGAACCAAGGTCGAAATCTAGCTAGCTGTCCGGACTTTACGAGAATTGTGAATGAGTTGGAGGTATTTCACAATTACTCGCGTTGTACATCAATGGCATACACCCTTCCTTGCTTATTACAATGAAACAACAAAATGACTATTTACATGACTCTTATTTACATTGACTACTCTCTTTTATTTTTGGAACAAGAGAGAATGGAATTGATAAATACTTGATTTTTTGTATTTTTCTGTATTTTTTCTGAATTTTTTTTTTTTTTTTTTTTTTACAAGACTTGAAATTGATTTTTACATATGGTAGCTCTTTTGATACATAACAAAAAGAAACAAAAAAAAAATTACATGACACTTTGCAAGAGGTAGCCCTTTTTGATGCACCCAGTTAAATTCGATGGTTGTCTTTCTTAATGTAACCTCCACCTTCTATCCCAACCAACCAAAGAACAAGCTAGTCAAGTTTCGTTCAGTATTCTAAAGTGATTGGCAATCGTGACTTCCTATCAAACACCTTGAAGATCGAGGCCATACATGTATTGGTAGATCGTGCGCGTGCAAATTTCTTATCACTATGTGAATTGTGCTAGAATCAGGGTGCCTAAATATCTAGACTAAGACTCCTAATAATTACATATTTGCACAAGAGTCAACATTTCAAGGTAAATGAGCTCCATTTTTTATGATTTTTTAATTTTTTAATTTTTGATTTTTCAATTTTTTTTTTTTTTTGGAATTTTTTAATTTTTTCAAAAAGATGGAGTTTTGTTTTCAATTATAGCATATTATCATGGTATCTACTCTATACCCCCAAACCTAAACTAAACATTGTCCTCAATGTTTCAAAATATGGAAAGAATTATAAAACAATATATGAAGAGGAACATGCTGAGTAGAGTAAAAGGAGAGAGAATACCCGATTGTACGGCGAAAGCTCCGTTATTTCAAGGCAAAAATCCATCATATTAGGAGTCACAATGGATGAGCACAAAATATATACAAAAGGAAATTTAACTAACACATTATCTACAAGAAAATTTTGGTTTTTAATGGGATTGGACTTTTTGGGAAAAATTTGGTTTTGTTGGGAGACATTTGGTTTTGATGGGAAAAAGACAAATTTTGGTTTTTAGGGAAACATTTGGAAAACTTTTTGGTTATTTAGGGAAAGAGTGGACCAGTTTAGTCCATGTAGACCGGGTCCTCCAGGTTGGTTGTTTCAATGTCGGGTGGGAATGGCTCAAGGAATGGTTTTAATCTCTGCCCGTTGACTTTGAAAACGTTCTTGTTGGAAACATCCTCCATCTCTACAGCTCCATGAGGAAAAACTGTGCGTACTAGGTAAGGACCCTTCCATCTGGAACGCAGTTTTCCTGGAAAAAGATGTAATCGGGAGTCATACAGCAAGACTTTCTGACCAGGAGTGAAGGATTTGCGTAGAATACGCTTGTCATGAAATATCTTCATCTTATGCTTATATAACCTGGCACTGTCATAAGCCTCATTTCTCAATTCTTCCAACTCGTTGAGTTGAAGTTTCCGTTGTGCACCCGCCTTGTCGAGAGAAAAGTTAAGTTTCTTGATAGCCCAGTAAGCTCGATGTTCTAACTCCACAGGAAGATGGCACGGCTTTCCATACACTAAACGATAGGGGGACATGCCAATTGGTGTCTTATAAGCTGTTCTATAGGCCCACAAAGCATCATTCAATCTCAATGACCAATCTTTCCTGGACGGGTTAACCGTCTTTTCTAGAATGTGCTTGATTTCCCTATTAGACACTTCCACTTGTCCACTGGTCTGAGGGTGGTACGGAGTAGCAACCTTGTGAGTTATTCCATACTTGCGTACTAAAAACTCGAAGTGCCTATTGCAGAAATGTGAGCCACCGTCACTGATGATAGCTCTAGGGGTACCAAAACGTGAAAATATGTTCTCCTTTAGAAATGAAAGTACCACCTTGTGGTCATTTTTTCTGGTTGCTATGGCTTCTACCCACTTAGAAACGTAATCAACTGCGACTAGGATGTACAACTTGCTGTCAGACATGGGAAATGGACCCATGAAGTCTATCCCCCAAACATCAAAAATCTCCACAATCAAAATGGGGTTCAATGGCATCATGTTTCTCCTCGAAATGCTTCCTAGCTTTTGACAGCGTTCACAAGCAACACAATAATCATGGCAATCCTTGAACAATGATGGCCAATAGAATCCACACTGCAAGATCTTTGCAGCGGTTTTCTTGGCACTGAAATGGCCTCCACATGCTTGGTCATGACAGAAAGATATCACATCTTTCTGTTCGGTGTTGGGGACACATTTCCTAATGATTTGGTCTGGGCAGTACTTAAACAAATATGGGTCATCCCAAAGGAAATGTTTAACTTCAGCCAGGAATTTAGAGCGGTCTTGTCTCGACCAACGTGAGGGCATCCTACCTGTAGCGAGGTAGTTAACAATATCAGCAAACCAAGGAAAATCTGAGATAGACATCAGTTGTTCATCTGGGAATGATTCTCTAATCAGCTCAAATTCATCAATAGACTCTAAAGTTAATCTAGACAAATGATCAGCAACCACATTCTCACAACCTTTCTTATCACGGATTTCGAGATCGAATTCCTGTAATAAGAGTATCCATCGAATAAGGCGAGCTTTAGCATCCTTCTTGGAAAGAAGATACTTCAAAGCCGCATGGTCAGTGTATATGATGATCTTAGATCCTATGAGATAAGATCTAAACTTGTCTAATGCGAAAAAGACGGCAAGCAATTCCTTCTCGGTAGTTGAATAATTGAGTTGGGCATCATTAAGGGTTTTGCTAGCATAGTATATCACATATGGTAGTCTATCAACACGCTGTCCTAAAACAGCACCAACAGCATAATCAGAGGCATCACACATAAGTTCGAACGGAATCTTCCAATCGGGTGGTCGGACTATAGGAGCGGTGGTGAGAAGGGTTTTTAATTCCTCCCATGCCTTCACACAAGCAGCATCGAAATTGAAGGCAACATCTTTGGAGAGAAGACTGCACAGAGGTCTGGAGATTTTGCTGAAATCTTTGATGAATCGCCGGTAAAAACCAGCATGACCTAGAAATGATCTGATCTCCTTCACAGAGCGAGGTTGTGGTAGATGTTGAATGAGGTCAACTTTAGCTTTATCCACTTCAATTCCTTTTTCTGAGATGATGTGTCCTAGAACTATTCCTGAATTCACCATAAAATGGCATTTTTCCCAATTTAGAACAAGGTTCTTTTCTTTACATCTGGATATCACGAGGGCAAGATGCTTCAAACATTCGTCAAACGAGGAACCAAAAACAGAGAAATCATCCATAAAGATCTCGAGAAAACTATCTATCATGTCAGAAAAAATGCTCATCATGCAACGCTGAAAAGTAGCAGGTGCATTACACAACACGAAGGGCATACGTCTATAAGCAAACGTCCCAAATGGACACGTGAATGTAGTTTTTTCCTGATCTTCTGGAGCAATGTGAATTTGGTTATAACCGGAAAAGCCATCTAGAAAACAGTAGTGACTGTGTCCAGACACACGTTCTAGCATTTGGTCAATGAAAGGGAGCGGGAAGTGATCTTTCCTTGTTACTGTGTTCAACTTCCTGTAGTCGATGCATACTCGCCATCCTGTGGTTGTACGAGTAGGGACTAATTCATTCTTGTCGTTCTGAACTACAGTAATGCCTGACTTCTTAGGCACAACTTGAATGGGACTAACCCATTTTCTATCGGGAATTGGGTATATGATACCCGCATCAAGTAGTTTCAGGATCTCTCCTTTGACTACATCTCTCATGTTAGGATTAAGTCTCCTTTGCATTTCCCTCGATGGTTTGGCATTCTCTTCAAGGTTAATGTGGTGCATGCAAATGGTGGGACTAATTCCTTTGATATCTGAGATGGTCCATCCTAAGGCCTCTTTGTGTTCCTTAAGTACTTCTAAAAGCTTACTTTCCTGTTCCGTGTCTAAACATGATGAAATAATGACGGGTAAAGTATCAGAAGAACCTAGGAATGCGTACTTCAACGTACTAGGCAATGTTTTCAATTCAAGCTTGGGTGGCTCAACAATGGATGGAATGAGCTTGGAATCAGAGAGTAAGGGTGGTTCCACTTCATATTTCCTTTCAGTGATGTCCATTTGAGGTACAGATTCAAGCAGAGATAGGACGTCACTACAGTATGCATCATCATAGGAATCTGGGTTAAAGTTCTCCATACATGCTTGAAAGGGGTCGACGGATAGAATGTTAGTCAACGAATCTTGCATTAATCCTTCAATCATATTAACTTCATGCACATCATCATCATCAAGATTCACAGGTTGTTGACTAATATCGAACACATTCAATTCTACCGTCATGTTACCAAAAGACAGTTTCAACACTCCATTACGACAATTAATGATCGCGTTGGACGTAGCCAAGAAAGGACGTCCTAAGATGACAGGAATGTGACAGTCTGGGTTTTGTACAGGTTGAGTGTCTAAGACAATGAAGTCTACGGGAAAATAGAATTTGTCAACCTTGATCAAAACGTCTTCGACCACTCCACGAGGAATCTTGACAGATCGGTCTGCCAGTTGTAGAGTGATAGATGTTGGTTTCAACTCCCCAAGACCTAACTGCTCATAAACAGAATATGGCAGTAGGTTAACACTTGCACCTAGGTCTAATAACGCTTTATTGACCGTGTGTTCTCCTATAGTGCAAGAAATTGTTGGACATCCTGGATCCCTAAACTTGGGTGGAGTTTTGTTCAGAATGATGGAACTCACCTGCTCAGCTAAGAAAGCACGTTTTTGCACATTGAGCTTGCGCTTTTGAGTACACAAGTCTTTGAGGAATTTGGCATAAGCAGGGATTTGCTTGATTGCTTCAAGAAAAGGAATGTTGATGTTGACTCTCTTGAACAGATCTAACATCTCATTGTAATGGGTACTTTTCTGTTGATAGATCAATCTTTGAGGAAATGGGGCAACAGGAGAATGAGTTGGCAAAGGGACATTCACAGCAGTAGAATTGTCAGATTTTCCAACTTGCTCAGATTCTTTGGTTTTCTGGGGTTGTGGAGACAGCGTGGAATTTGTATCAGATTCATTAGGTTCGCCCACGTTGTTCTCGATGACTTTACCACTTCGGAGGGTGGTAATGGCATGGACTTGATCGGGTGAGGTTTCAGTGCAGGATGTTGTGCCTGTTTGAAATATCCTCTTTGGATTTTGTTGGGGTTGGCTCGGAAGTTTACCCTTTTCTCTCTCACACATTTGATCCATCTTTTGATCTAGATTTTTCTGACTTTGCATCAAACTCTGGAACATTTCCTCTAGGGTGGATAATCTCTTGTCGGTATTGTGTTGAGGATATGATTGTTGTTGAGAGTTTGATTGTTGTTGAGGGTTTCTCGGGTGTTGATAACCTTGATTGTTCTGATATCCCTGATTGTTTTGATAGCTCTGATTGGGTTGAGATGGTCCTCCCTGAGTGGGTCCTTTGACCATGAAAAGTTAGGGTGGTTTCTCCATCCTGGATTGTAGGTCTGTGAATAAGGGTTATGCTCTGGTTTTTGAAACATGGCATGTGCCTGTTCAAGCCTAGATTCCTGGACTGCAAGCAAATCGGGACAATTTTGGAATTGATGGTTGGGATCGTTACAAGCGGCACAAACAGACGAAGCGACATGTTCTCGGAGAGTAGTGGTGGAAGGTTTTGAATTTTTATGTAGTTCTAACTCTTCTAATCTCCTAACTATTGATGCCATGTTTGCTCTTCCCTCGAAATCCTTCAATCCTAAAAGCCTTTGCTTCGGATGTAGTCTTTCTGGTTTCACGGATGGATTCCCACTGTTGCGTCTTTTCAGCTACTTCAATCAAGAAGTCCCAAGACGCATCAGCAGTTTTGTCTACGAATAGACCATTACACATCGACTCAACCGTTGTTCGGGTGGACACATCTAGACCTTCATACAAAATTTGCACAAGTCTCCATTTTTCAAAACCATGATGGGGACATTGGAGCAATAATTCATTGAATCTCTCCAGGTATCTAGCTAAGGTCTCACCTTCTAATTGCACAAAGCTATTCAGACTTTGACGAATTGTCGCAGTCTTGTGGTTCGGGAAAAACTTTTTGAAAAACTCCTTTATGAGGTCATCCCATGTCATGATGGATTGAGGCTGTAAAGCATAAGCCAGGCCTTTGCCTTATCTTTCAGGGAGAAAGGAAAAGCCTTAACTTTAGGGTTTCGTCGGACATTTGAGTGAAACGCAGAGTTCCACAAATTTCCTCGAATTCTCTCACGTGGTGGTACGGGTTTTCATTCTCAACACCTCTAAAAATAGGAAGCATCTGTATTGTGCTTGATTTCAGCTCATAATGGCCATTAGCCTCGGGTAGCACAATACAAGAAGGTTGACTGGCTCTAGTTGGGTACATATAATCCTTGAGGGTACGGGGTTCTCCCATTGTTTCTGGTTGATCTGGACTGTCTCCCTCAGAACTTAGAATTTCGATAGGTTCGTCTGGGTTAATTCTAACAAGTCTGTTTGTTTGGTCTCTGTAGGTCACAATCATGTCCTAGTAGGTACCTTAACTAACATGTTGGTCAGACAGAGCAATCGGAAACAATTTGGCCCACAAGGGTTATGAAGATTTGGTTTTGAATGGGTTTGGACTAACAAGGGATTTTGTTTTTGGTTTAAAATTGGGCTTTGGAAAAAAAATTTTGAACTAAACCTAGCATAAATTAGCACAACTCATAAAAGAAAATAAAAACAATAATAATAATTACAAGCCCAAAAAGAAAAATAAAAGAAAATAAAAGAAAAAAAAAAAAAAAAAAAAAATAAAAAATTATTACAAGCCCAAATAAAAATAAATTAATTATTACATACCCAAATTGAATATTTAATGGGGCCCAAGTGGGTTACTCATGGTTAGGCTTACTTGGTTAAGGAGGGAAGCCCAGTTAGGCTTTTGTTCCCTTTAGTTGCACAGCCCAGTTGGGCTTTAGGATCGTCCTAAGCAGCTCACGCTCAAGCCCAGCAACAGCAGTTGGGTTTAGCAGCCCAGCAGCAGAACAGCAACGAAGCCCACCAGTAGAACAGAGAGCAGCAGCAGGTAGCAGCCCAGTTGCTGGCTTGGCAGCCAGCAGCTTTGGCAGCAGCAGCAGCAGCTCAGGTGGCCTAGCAACACAGCTCTGCAGCAACTAGCAGCAGCAGCAGCAACAGCAGCAGCAACTCAGTGGCACCTGCAAGTGAACAAGAGTGCAATGATATCAGGAGACAGCTTCAAGCACAGCAAGGTAAGATGCACTTTCAGCAGATTATGCAGTGGTAGATGAAAGACAGCAAAGGAAATCAGCAGATGGCAGCACCACTCCCCGGCAGCGGCGCCAAAAACTTGGTGGGCCCGGGAAAGCGTATAAAATTGAAGCGAAATGAAACGCGGGCCTACAGTAATACCGAAAGTGCACGGTCGTCAGTTGTAGCTCGTGCAAGTACGGGTCGATCCACAGAGACTGGGTGTGTTTGGAGTTCTCTAGCTATTTTGGGCTCTAATTTGTTGTTGGTTAACTATGAAGCCTTTTGGGCTTTGGTTCTTTGGATTGAACTGGGTCTTTGCCTCAGTAAACTGGGCTTCAGTTTGTACAAACAATGGACAGTGGGCTTAGAGAGTTTTTGGTCAAGAAGAAAAGAAGTGACCAGGAGAGACAGGTAACAGTGAGAGAAACAATGGCTCTAGGCCAAAACAGCAAGATAGAGGAAAAGAAGGCAGGAGGCAATAATACAAGCAGTTAGCCTAAGGCAAAGACAATGAAGAAAATTAAACAAGACAATGACTAAACAGCAAAGAACTAAACAACAATGCACTAAACAAAGCAGTGACAAAAGATTGTGAAAGTGATGAAGATAGTAGTGAAATAATGAGGCAATGGATGATAAAACAATAAACACAAGGTAATAGTGAAGTAAATGTGACAGTACAATGAAACTAAAAGCAGAGAACAATGGAACCAAGGCCTAAGCCAAGGGCAGGGAGATGGTGAAGGTGAAATGGTGAAGGTGATCCTAGGCATACTACTCGAGTGGGAAGAGAACCAGCTTGCTCACAGTCACTAGTGAGCACTAGTTTCTCCCCACTGCTCAATCAATCCATGCTTCACAGGCTTTAGCCTAACATTCACACAAACAGTAAACAAGAGTGATGAAGAACACTAGGATGTTGAATCCACCATTAACCTAAGGGATATTCTACTCACAGCTAAGAAAATTACCAAAGTGATAATTGTCTGATTAAAGCACAACTAGTCTAAGGGCTTAGCAACACTGAACATGAGCTGCACATGATGAAGACTATCTTATTGATTCATGGTTTCATCTAGTCCTAGCATTTGAGGTTTAGAACATACATAACAAGAACATTAGAGAACAGGAAAACATAAATAATGAACAACAGATGAACAATGAAGGAAAAACTCACAAACATCACATTAACAGCAGCTTAACATGAACAACAAATTGAACAGAACACATACATGATTAAACAGGAACAGTGCATGAAACAGCACAAATTGAAGAGACTCAAAAAACATTAACAGAACATAACAGTTCTGGACACTGGCTGCTAACCCAGCATGAGCCAATTTCACACCCAACACCTTCTATTTATACAAGCAAGCAAAAACCTAAAAATCCCCAAAATATCAGAGAATTAGGGTTTCACCAAAAAGTGAAATTGACTCACCTAACCTACTGATAACAGCCCTCATACGTTGACCCATGCCTCTTATTCTTCTCCTGATGCAACCCATGCCTTCAATTTGTACATGCAAGCTCAATCCAAAAATCCCCAAATTAACAGTAAAATTAGGGTTTTGATTTTTTACTCACCAACTGTGATAAGACGAGTCCGTCTTCAACCCATGCTTCTTCTCCCTTCTCTGCTCCTTCCCATGCCTTCAATTTCTCTTTCTAGCCCGACATATTCACTAATCTCTCCTCTAGGGTTTCTGAAAAGGAAGAGAGAATGGTGAAATAGGTAGGTAGAAGTAGGTAGGATGATGATGGGTTTCGATTGGTGAGAGCCATGATGGCTTTTGGTGGTTGTGGCAGAGGTATGGTGGCGGAATGGGTGTTGCAGAGAGGAGGTGGAAGAGAGAAAGAGAAGAAGAAGAAGGAATGAAAGAGAAGAAGAATGGGTCGACAGTTTAGGGTATAGGGTATCCGTTTTTAGGGTGTTGAGCGGGCGCATCAAAGTTAGATGTTGGCGAAGCTGAGCCACTGGAATCGAAGCTGGTAGGTGAATCGGACGGCTCCGCCTGAAGAGGCTGGTAGCGACCGTCGGATGTCTTGATACAACGAAGTTAACGGCTCTAGATGGGGTTAGGTGTTGAAGTGTTAAGCGGAAGTATCGAGATTTGATGCGCAGGAAAGAAGCGACCGTAGGATCTAAAGTGATCTAATCTGAAGGCTTGGAATTTAGGCACTATGGTGTTTTGCAGGGACTTCAGATTTTGATGCACGATGAAGAAGCGACCATTGGATGATGAGATGGATCCAATCTAACAGCTGAGAATGGAGGCGGTATGGATATAGAAAATGGGTTTGGGTAAGGGTTTTGGGCCTTGGGTATGCCAGGCCCATATCTTCTTTAAGAACAATTCTTCCTTCTTGAGCCCATTCCTAGCTTTTTGGTCTTGTGCGCACCATTCTTTGCGGCTTCCTTGCGTAATTTCTTCCGGTTTCACTACTCTTCAGCTTTTCTGCTCCGCAAGTCATCCAGACTTTATTTATTACCTAAAAATGCAAAATTAAGTAAGAAAAATATTTATTCTTGAAAACAATGAAAATGTAGAATATGGGATAAAATGTAGAATTAATGCACAAAAGATGAGTTAAATGCCAACAAAAAGGGATAAATATATACAATATTTGGCACTCATCAACATAATAGATCCAACTTATCTGATTTTATTCTATCGATTTTAACATTAGCTTGACGACAATCGATCGCATAACCGCGTTGATGTAAATCATCTAGAAAAAAAATCTAACAAATCCAATCTAGCTCTGCGGCATAGCATCGGACATGATAACATATTGTAGTAGAAATGTAGGGAAGACAAAGAGGCAAGAGAGTTTTCATTCATCAGTTTCTTAGGATTACATGGATATAATATATATAAGGGGAAACACTAGGTAACTAGATGGATCGCACACCGATGGGATGTAGGCCCTGTAAAAAAAATTAAAATTAAAAATAAACATAAACATAAACATAAACATAAAGGACAAACAAGTTCAACCGACTCAAAATGACAATCCTACATCATACAAACATATCGTGTTACTAAAACAAGTCCAAAGAGATTGAGAAAAGAGAAAAGATCTATGCAAGTCCATGCGAAGTTGGGAGCACATGGATATTTTCATAAAAGTCAACCTACTTAAGCAGAAATTACTATTTCCTTTCTCATAACCTCCACAAAAATCAAATTATATGAATACCTGGATTACTAGAACCAAATCGTAAAATTGGTGTCACCATCCTAGCCACCACCATTAACACCAAGTCTTACATCTCCACGAAGGGATATATAAAACGAGGTCTTACATTTAGACATATTAAATTAGCCTATGTTATTTTCTTCCTTTTCATTCTCATTAATCTTGAAAATTTTCTTAATTTGACGACATGTTCGTTTCAAGGAATTGAATTCCTTGGAATCCAATTCCTAGGGAATGCGCCCAGTTCCTGAACCGAATGGGGCAAATGAACTATATGAAAATAAGAATTTTAATTCCAAGCAATCAAATTCTCTCCAAAATAGTAGATTTTCATTACATTGGTCCAATAGTGCAATGGAATTGGATTCCAGGATAAAACCAAAGGTAATTGACCCAACACGAATTTTTAGAACTTGAATCGAATTTTTTGGAATCCAATTCTTTCTTAGCTTTCCAATTCTCCTAACTGAACGAGGTATAAGTTCTTTAACCTCTACTATAATTTTGGTAACATATTTATATGTAGGTTCTTTGATATTTGGTATTGAAGTTTTATCCAGACATTAAATCATGTAATAAGATCTGATGTTTGCCATGCGACCATTAAATCAATGGCCCCAGCCAAAATCCCTTAAATCCATGAATTTATCTTCTTCCCTATTTATCTTATTTTAAATAAATATTCTCTTAAATATGTCGGTTATCATTGAAAAGACCAGAGCCTGTTATTGGTGTCAATACCCATTTTATAATTCCATTGTTTTTTACAAACTAATAAACCACAATCTTTTCGATATCAACCTATGCAGGCATACCTAGTATAACCTTGGCAAAACAATAACGACCAAAATATTATTCGACAAGGTATACTTGGTAATACCCAGAGTTCGAAACGAATTAGCTACGGGATCATCACCAAGTTGATTAACGTACAAGTATAATTACATAATTATAATGCGTAAAGTAATCACACAACACACCAAGATTTTACTAATAATAAAAAACTTCCTCGCAGAAAAATCCCGGTACCTAGTCCAGTTTCGAATACTCCCAGATTAAGCCGCTATACAAATTGACTACGCAACTTCGTACATCGAGACCAAGTAAACATTCATTTCCTACTCAGTTCCTTCAGTATCCCTGTTCCTACAACCAATCTGGTATGTGCACATGGATACCAAGACAGAGTCCACTATATTGAGTTGCTTCACAACCATATTATCAACTTCTTTGGATATCGTATCCCGAAACAACGAAGAATTAAATTTGTTCTAGTAACCAACTCACTTGTCTCTCACCCAAATCAATCTTTATATTAGTGATAAAGAAGAGTAAAGGATATTCTGTTATTATCAATAAAATACTTTGGTTAGAGACCAAACCAAGATAACGCTTATCGAAATAATCAATCTCAATAAACAGGCTTTATCCAAGCAACTTGATGCAACTAGACAACTTGTTCGATCTTTCTGCAAGTGTTATAATTTTAAAGATAAAGAACTTGTGGATCCTAGAGAATCAAGTGGTATAATTTTCTACAAGAAGTAACACAAAGATCAAAGCCAAAATAAAAGTCTTTAAGTCTTCAATCTTCAATTTCAATCTTTTAAAGTAACCATTGTAAACAACTTGATTCCACTTTCGATCAATATACATTAGAACGGAGTATGTTAACGTTGATTGATAAACAATTTTATCAATAGTTCTAGAATCACTTAGATATGTTACAGTCAATCCCCAGACAAACTTGAGAGGCCTTATATCATAAGAGAAGGATCATATAATAAACAAGCTTTATATAATAATGATAACTATACTGTTAGTTCGTAATCAAATAAATATCAATGAAAACTAAAATAATAATACGGTTTAGTTTCCTCTGTACAACTAAAGTCTTCTTGATCCCAACTTCTTATAAAAATACAAGACTGCACTATTTATAGTGTTATAAGAAATACTTGTTTGGAAATAAGATCTACCAAAATCCTTAAGATATGTGATATATATTTATTTCCAAAATTAACAAACACCAATTGTATCCCAACCAATAAACCAATTTCTCTCATAGATACAACTAAGATTAGCTAGCACGCACACATGTACTTTACTAATATAGCAGCAAGAGATATACAAATATCTGGGATTTGGTAAGTATATAATTCAATATCACAATAGGTATTGAAAAATTGGTTTCCAGGATCTAGCCTTGAGTACCAAAAGAACACTTGAACATAATAAATTAGAGTTTAACACATTTTCAAATCGTTATGTCGACACTTATGAGTATCACTAGTCTAAATCATGTACATCCTTATGTCTGCAGAAACCCGAAGATACAGACATATCGAAAATGTAGAAACAAGTCAGTCATAGTCAGTATCGGTCAGAATGGGAAATAGTTGTCATCTCCAGTGATGGCAGATCTTAGAACATATTTAGTTGGAATAAAGTTCAAAATAGCTTTCCACAGGAATTGACGTATTCTTGGTAACATGAGAATTTTCCAGAGGGTCTTATATATCCTTTGCAGTGTTGAGACAACAGACTGAGAGAGATGAGATTCTTCATACATCTAACGCTAGTAAGACTTGACCGAGAAGTTTCCGATTTTTTCAAGAAGTCAGATAATCCTATCTTCATGATCTTTGTGAATTGTTATCTGAAGAATGAGATTAACAGTATCTGGTTCGAACAAATGTTATAAGAGATCTAGATTCCAAGTAGCATTAAGTGAATCAAATAATTGACTGACATGAGTATAATTATTATGTATTGAACACCCCTGTTTTGGAAGTGGTGGAGACTGTATTTCTGGAATCCAATTATGCTTCCAAATGAGAATACACAAGTCATTACCCAAACTCCAACAACTAAATCTCTACACAAACCGAAGTTCTGAGCTAATACTGTTCCATGACCAAGTTGTATTTTCTTCTTTTTAAGATTAAATAAATCACCATCTGGATAATACTTAGCCTGAAGAGATTTTGCCATTATATAAGTTTTATTTGTACATAACTTCCATGTAGACTTAGCAAGTAATGCTCTTTTAAAGATGTGCAAATATCGAAAACCCAGTCCACCTTCCTCCTTAGGATTACAAGATTTTCTCCAAGTTACAATACGTTTACCCTTATTTGATTTTTCATTTCTCCAGAATTCTTTTTGAACATAATTCATTCTTCTGATGGTGGTATCTGGCAATTTGAAGCTTGCCATGATGAATTGGTATTATGTTAGTAATATTTCTGATCATAACTGATCTTGCAACCTCAGACATATTATTAGCATTCTATTGAACATCTTTTATCCATCTTGTCAACAAGCACAGTGAAAGGTATTTTCTTATTTTTGCCAATAAAGAATAAAAGTCCCAAATACTTTTCCTTTTTGATATCAAGTTGCCTGACCTAGAGAATGCCACTCAAGACTTGACAGTCAGTTGGTACCTTATTTGAGCTAAAGTAGACTGCAGATTTACTGGAATTATTTAATTGGCCAGAGCAAGAACTAAATTGATCGATAACTTGAATCAGCTTATTGGTTTGAGAAAAAAATTCCTATAAAATAAGAGACAATCTTCTGTAAATAAAAGATGATTGAGTTTAGGTACAGATCTTGAAATCTTCATCTTTTCAAGTTATCTTGTTGCTTCACATCGTGATAGATATCTAGAGAAGCATTCCGTGGCTAGAATAAATAAATATGGTGACATAGAGTCACCTTGACGTATACCCTCTAGTAGGATAAAAACTTTGGCACGTGAACCATTAAGTAAGGTTTTAATTTCAGTTGTGCTGATGCACTAAAAAATCAACCTGAAAAAGCGGGGGTCTAACAACCACACCCAATATTTCGCTTAGCAATCTAGATGGACTAACTACAATATACTTTCAAGAGAATCAACTAGACAGTCAGACTCAATCTTAAGAACACTATAACAAAAAGTTATACCTCAATTTCTCAATTTAATCTGCAATCAAACAAATAGGAATTTGCGATCCCGATTGAATATAAGAAATAACTTCGACGGTATCAAAAACCAATATCCAAGTGTCAATCAATTTAATCAAAAATTAAAGGTTGGATTCCCAATTGATTGAACTTACGCACAACCTGTGATATTTCAATTATATAAACCAATATAATGCGGAAAACAAATAACACAGATACCAAAAGTTTTGTTAACGAGGAAACTGCAAATGCAGAAAAACCCCGGGACCTAGTCCAGATTTGAACACCACACTGTATTAAGACGCTACATACACTAGCCTACTCCAAGTTAACTTCGGACTGGAATATAGTTGACCCTAACCAATCTCACACTGATCAAGGTACAGTTGCGCTCCTTACGTCTCTGAATCCCAGCAGGACTCTGCGCACTTGATTCCCTTAGATGATCTCACCCAAAACTAAGAGTTGCTACGACCCAAAGTCGAGGACTTGATAAACCAATCTGTCTCACACAGAAAAGTCTATTGAATAGATAAATCTGTCTCCCACAGATATACCTATGAGTTTTGTTCTGTATTTTGATAAATCAAGGTGAACACGAACCAATTGATATACCAGACTTATATTCCCGAAGAACAGCCTAGAAATATCAATCACCTCAAAATAATCTTAATCGTATGATAGCGAAACAAGATATTGTGGAATCAAAAACGATGAGACGAAGATGTTCGTGACTACTTTTTATCTTGCCTGTCGGAGATTAAATCTCGAGCAAATCTTAGAGAAGATAGTACTCAATCACGGTAGAAAACAACAAGATCAGAACATGCAACTACAGAGAAAATAGTTGGGTCTGGCTTCACAATCCCAATGAAGTCTTCAAGTCGTTAACCTACAGGGTTTTGGAAAAAACCTAAGGTTAAAGGAGAATCGACTCTAGTCGTAACTAGTATCACACATGAGGTGTGGGGATTAAGTTTCCTAGTTGCTAGAGTTCTCCCTTATATAGTTTTCAAATTAGAGTTTGCAATCAATGATACCTTGGTAGCAAAGCATTCAATATTCACCGTTAGATGAAAACCTCATTAGACTCAAGCTAATATCTTTCAACTGTTAGATCGAACTTAATTTGTTACACACAAATGAAAAGTGACTTCATTTAGATATGATTAATCGTACTAAATGTGTGCACCTTTGTGGACTCAATAATAGTTAACCGAAGTTAGCCATATGAACACTTTCATATCAACCATGTTTATCTTAACCATAACTAGTTCAAATGACTCAAATGAAACTAGTTCTAGAGTTGTTCAATTGTTTATATTCTCATAGAAGTATACAAGATACAATTGAAGCAAAATCGACTTCGATTCACTCGAATCAATTCATGAACATTATAGCCACGGTTTGCAAAAGATTGCATTCCTTAGTATATAAATGTATTAGTTTATGAACAAACCGATTTTAGAATATAACTCACTCAAGTATGCAAACGGGTACGCATACGCAAGTAGCCCGACTTGGACTGTGTTTGCCAGTATGCAAACGGGTACGCATACTGTCGTTCACATCCGAACTCAGTTGAATATAGTGCGCGTACGGATACGCATACTAAAGTTCTCAGGCTTCAACTGACTTTGGCAGTACGCATACGAGTATGCATACTATAGCTCCCGGACTTCACCTGACCAACCAGTACGCATACGAGTATGCATACTAGATTGCTGGTCTTGGACTACACATATGTGTTTATATCTAATCATGGTTAATAGTTCTGAACTCCCATTTCAACCATTGAAACATTCTTGGAAGACGACAATATCTGTCTCACACAAACTATTAGCTTCAAAGCAATTTTCAAGTGATCGAGTGATCAATACGAAACATTCCAAGTCTACATCAAATGACTGTCTCACACAAATCATGTAAGATGTTACAAGGCGATTTTCACATGATCATCTTTTGACTTTTGTCGAGAATATAAGATGAACTTGGGTAAAGCGAAAGCTTACCAACACATATTTCTAGAAATATGACAACGAGTTAAACTCAGCTCGATATATCAAATGTGTATAATCGAAGTCTATATAGCTATACGACTTTTGTCTCAAATAGGAGATAGAGTAGATAGAATTTTGAGTAATAGATGAGTTCAAGTCTCCACATACCTTTTGTTGATGAAGTTCCACAATCTCCCCTTAGTAGTTCTTCGTCTTCAGTTGATGAACGCTGTGAAGTCTAATGCTCAACTACACTTTCTATCCTAATCCGATACTTAGCTATAAGTAGACTAGAAATAAAGACTTATAGTTTTGACAACTAAACTTGACAAACAAGCTTGAGATAATAACGCTTGCGAGTTCGACCGAGCAGTGCTCTAACAATCTCCCCCTTTGTCAATTTTAGTGACAAGATATGGATTACAAAATAAATAAACCTTGTAGCTTTTCATCCAAATGCTTGGTTTCCTTGGTTCTTCAACATTACTTGAAATCTTCGTCACTTCCAAGTACTCTAGTGATTCTAAATGTGTTCAACTCAGCATCATAGTTGTTGAAGATCCATAGCCATAATAATGAGAAAACAGTTGCTTTCAATCATTGTTATACAGTGTCATAATATCATTACACAACATCAAAGTCCAATTGTATCACAACTTTGACAACAATACTATGGTGATATGTATCACTCCCCCTTATTCAATACTTCGTCTCACATGAAAACCACTCCCCCTTACATAATGATCCGTAAACCATATGTATTTGTAGTGTGAACTACACATTAATTCTCCCCCTTTTTGTTAATACAAATTGGCAAAGGTACGAAAACTAGTGGGATCCGAATGAAATTTTCATGGAGATACTTCATGACCAAAAAGAAACATATCAACTTTGTTTAGATGCAATCATATAGTCGAAACTAAATGCATTCATCAAGGAGTTAATAAAGATACAAGAAAACTCCTACAATATTCCACAGCAGTACTCTGCACAAATATTTGGCAATTAAGCACAAGTTCAATTATGAATTTTCCCCCATAAAATATCATTCTCGAGAGAACAACAAGAGCGTACTTACTTTTACAAAAAAAGAAGGATTTCTTTGGACATTAACTAATCACGTGAAACATGAATTTGTATCCAGAAAACTCAATTAAATTAACGACAAGAGAAACCCATGATTAATTTAATCGTAAATGCTCACATAAGAGAACTTATAGAGCCGCACAGTATTTACACAAAGATGTGGATCAGGGAAAGACCGATACTGCGGAATATTCAAAGATTCATTCTATTTTTCATCAATATTTGCATAAAGACATATAATAGACTTAATCTTTGCAGACAAAAGTTCATCCTATCTTCAAAAATATTTGCATAATAACATAATAGGCTTAACTTTTGTTGTCAAAAGTTCATTTTATCTTTTATCAATAAAGACATATGATAGACTTAACTTTTAAGCAAAATATGGGACAATCACAGTTCACGGACGCAAACACACATATCCCCTAACAAGTTGCAATATACAAAACCATAAAGATTAATATTGCAAAACCATCTTCCAAATAAACTTTAGAATTTAAATAAATAAATCTAAAAACATTGCAAGATGAAAATCGTTGGCAATAGCTATCTGTACTCACAATAATTGTTATTCCAAACCCTAGTTATCCTTCTTAAAACACAAGAATAAATTATCATAAGAAGTTTCCTAGACATTGAGACCTATGAAAAATTCTTTATCATCCCCGAACTCCTTGTCGTCAACAACCATTGGACCATAAGGTTCATGGAGAAAGGAGTCAATTCCAACAAACCTTCTAGACTGATACCGAACCAGGGCCTTCTGAATTTCGAGAGTCCTCAAAACAATAACCTTTATTTGCTGAATATCCTTTCTTGTTTCAATCAATTCTTCAAGAACACCAGAAAACTTCTAAATATTTGAAGGAACAACTGGTTTCCTCACATTCCCTCTTTTTCTTTTCAAATTTGATGGAACAGGATATTTATCTTTTTCCTTCATGATTGATGGCTTAACAATCATATTAGCATCTTTTCCATCAGAAGACGTAATGCTTGGATTCTCTATACAAGTATGAGATTGTGGGAGGAATTCACAAATCAGACTCAACAAGCAATCTTGTGATAAAAAGAGTTTTTCTGAGAAGGAAAAAAGGAATGTAGGGTTAAAGAACCTTTATACACTAAAAGGATTCACGTACGCACAACTCACAACCCTAAAGAAGGCAAACTTATCGATTTTAACCCTCTTTTATTAACATGGAAACCCTTTTCAATATCAAATTGATATGAAAAGATGGAAGAATTCCAAACAGGTGAAAAGACGAAGCCAAAAAAAAACAAAAAAACAAAAACAAAAACAAAAAAACGATTTTCTTTTCCTAACGCCTGAATGTGCAAATTCTTGTTTCTTTTTGAACCAGGCGCTTGAGACAAGATACACCAACAACACGATTAAGTTGTGCTGGGGTGAACAATAATATGTCCACCATAACCTTCTTGAATGGAATCTTAGAACCCTGTTTCATAGACTATTTAGACCGTATTTTTCTCTCTAGTGGTCTAGCCTTTTCTTTGGAGAAGATATGAGTTTACATACCTCAGACGAATTCTGAACAAGTTTGAGCTTGTTTTCTAATCGATTTGCTCTTCATTGAAGGTTATTGACATATCTTATTTTATGTTTGTACTTGTAACACTTAGAGAGTTCATGGCCCGTAAAAGTACAATAAGAACATGTCAATCTGGAGGACAGTTCATACATCATAGCGGAGCAAGCTGCTAGACAAAAAGTGGTACCTGAAATATTAGAAATAGATTTTCCAGAAAACAAAGAAAAATCCATTTTATCCTCCAAAGTGTTTGAAGTTTCTCTTGGAAGAATATCGAGGTTGATATACGTATTGCTACAATTATCAAAATCTATATTTTCACAGAGGAGTGCAACGCTTGATTTTTCGTCTTTATTTGAATCATAGTGATCAGATATTTCATCAAGTGCAGCAAGACCTTTGTTCCAGTGTATTTTCTACGATTTGGACACTCATTGGCAAAATGACCGAAACCTATACACTTGAAGCACTGTGGCATATCCTCGTCATCAGTGTCATTAGCATCCCTGTTTTTAGGAGGAACACGATTATGAGGTTTAACTGATGACGGGTTTATCTCTAATGAACCGTTTACTTCTCTTCAAAAGAAGATCTCTAACTGTCTTGTGATCAAAGAGACTGACTTGTTAAGATATTCATCTGATGAATCAGTCTCAGAAGGATCATCTTCAGAGATGCCAACACTTTTACATTTATCAAGTAATTTAGTGTTCTTTTGTGTTTTGAAAGAAATATCCTTTCCAGATTTGAATACATGCTCATGATCAAAGATCTTTAACTTCCCAACCAGAGTATTTCTGGATAAAGTATTAAGGTTATTTCCTTCAACGATGACATGTTTCTTAGAGTCGTATATGGCTGGAAGTGATCTGAGAATTTTCATCACAATGTCCTTTTCAGGAATAGTCTTACCCAATGCAAAAGATGCATTAACAATTTCAGACACTTTGTGATTAAACTCATCAAATGAATCCTCATCAGCCATACGAAGGTTTTCCCATTTAGAACATAGGTTTTGAAGCCTAACTTCTTTCTCAGGGGAATTTCTTTCGAATACAGTTTCTAAGTGATATTTCAATTATATAAACAAATATAATGCGGAAAAGAAATAACACAGACACCAGAAGTTTTGTTAACGAGGAAACCGCAAATGCAGAAAAACCCCAGGAGCTAGTCCAATTTGAACACCACACTGTATAAAGCCGCTACAGACACTATCCTACTCCAAGTTAACTTCAGACTGGAATATAATTGAGCCCTAACCAATCTCACACTGATCAAGGTACAGTTGCGCTCCTTACATCTCTGAATCCCAGCAGGACTCTACGCACTTGATAACCTTAGCTGATCTTACCCACAACTAAGAGTTGTTACGACCCAAAGTAGAAGACTTGATAAACCAATCTTTCTCACACAGAAAAGTCTATTGAATAGATAAATCTGTCTCCCGTAGATATACCTATGAGTTTTGTTCCGTCTTTTGATAAATCAAGGTGAACAGGAACCAATTGATATACCAGAATTATATTCCCGAAGAAGAGCCTAGAAATATCAATCACCTCACAATAATCTTAATTGTATGTTAGCGAAACAAGATATTGTGGAATCACAAACGATGAGACGAAGATATTTATGACTAATTTTTATCTTTCCTATCGGAGATTAAATCTCGAGAAAATCTTAGAGAAGATAGTACTCAATCACGATAGAAAACATAAAGATAAAAACACGCAACTACAGAGAAAATAGTTGGGTCTGGCTTCACAATCCTAATGAAGTCTTCAACTAGTTAACCTACATGGTTTTATAAAAAAACTAAGGTCAAAGGAGAATCGACTCTAGTCGCAACTAGTATCACACAGGAGGTGTGGGGATTTGGTTTATTAGTTGCTAGAGTTCTCCCTTGTATAGTCTTCAAATCATGGTTTGCAATCAATGCTACCTTGGTAACAAAACATTTAATATTCTCCGTTATCTGAAAACCTGATTAGACTCAAGATAATATTTTTCAACCGTTAGATCGAACTTAGCATGTTACACACAAATGAAAAGTGACTTCATTTAGATATGAGTAACCATACCTAAATGTGTGCACCTTTTTTGACTCAACAATAGTTAACCAAAGTTAGCTATATGAACACTTTCATATCAACCATATTCATCTTAACCACAACTAGTTTAAATGACTCAAATGAAACTAGTTTTAGAGTTGTTCAATTATTTATATTCTCATAGAAGTATACCAGACATAATTGAAGCAAAATCGATTTTGATTCACTCGAATCAATTCATGAACATTATATCCACGGTTTGCAAAAGATTGCATTCCTTAATGTATAAATGTATTAATTCATGAACAAACCGATTTTAGAACATAACCCACTCAAGTATGCAAACAGGTACACATACCAAAGTAGCCGTACTTGGACCGTGTTCGCCAGTATGCAAACGGGTACGCATACTGTCGTTCACATCCGAACTCAGTTGAATATAGTGCTCGTACGGATACGCATACTAAAATTCTCGGACTTCAACTAACTTCGGCAGTACGCATACAAGTATGCATACTATAGCTCCCGGACTTCACCTGACCAACCAGTACACATACGGTTATGCATACTAGATTGCCGGTCTTGGACTACACATATGCAAGTATGCATACTGTGTTTATAGACAATCATGGTTAATCGTTATAAACTCTCATTTCAACCATTGAAACATTCTTGGAAGACGACAATAGATGTCTCACACAAATTATTAGCTTCAAAGCAATTTTCAAGTGATCGAATGATCAATACGAAACATTCCGAGTCTACATCAAATGACTGTCTCACACAAATCATGTAAGATGTTACAAGGCGATTTTCACATGATCATCCTTTGACTTTCGTTAAGAATATAAGATGAACTTGGTTAAAGCAAAAACTTACCAACATATATTTCGAGATATATGTAAGCGAGTTAAACTCAGCTCGAAATATCAAAAGTGTATAATCGAAGTTTATATAGTTGTACGACTTTTGTCTCAAATAGGAGATAGAGTACATAGACTTTTGAGTGATATATTAGTTCAAGTCTCCATATACCTTTTGTTGATGAAGTTCCACAAGCTCCCCTTAGTAGTTCTTTGTATTTAATCGATGAACGCCGTGAAGTCTAATGCTCAACTACACTTTCTATCCTAATCCGATATTTAGCTATAAGTAGACTAGAAATCAAGACTTATAGTTTTGATAACTAAACTTGACAAACAAGCTTGAGATAACAACACTTGTGAGTTCGACCGGGCAGTGCTCTAACACAATTGAATTTTTTTTTTGACCCAAAACCAAATTTCTCTAGAATATCAATCAAGAAAGACCATTCTAGACAATCAAATTCTTTGGACATGTTCATCTTGAGAGCAAGATGACCACCTTTTCCTTCATTTTTCTTCATTACATGGACAATTTCTTGAACTGAACAAACATTTTCAGATATCTTTCTCGCTGGGACATATGCATCTTGCATTGGTGAAATGATATTAATAATGTGTTTTCTCAATCTTAGAGCAATAAGTTTGGAGATGATCTTGTAAACTGTATTGCACATGGCAATTGGTCTAAAATCTTCAGGTTTATAAGAAGTTTGATTCTTAGGGATCAAAGATACTCTAGTCTTGTTGAGCCGCTTTAGAAGAAAACTAGTATGAAAGAAAGACTTGATCATTTTACATATATCTTTCTTGACTATCTGCCATAGGGTCTGATAAAATCCTGGTGGAAAACCGTCAGGAGCTGGAGAAGTCCATGGATCCATAGTCATGAGAGTATTAAAGATTTCTTGATCAAAATGAATTGTTATTAGCTCTCGATTGTGTTCTTCGGATATACATGAAGGAATATGTTGCATGAACTAATAGTTATTTGCTGGAGAAGATGTGGACATGATCTTTTGAAAATGATTGTTGAGAAGCTTTTCTTGAGATTTTCTATCTCCGCACCAACTTCCACCTGGAGATAGTATTGAATCAATTCTAATTAAGGGCTCTTCTTTTATTGTCTCTAATATGGAAATACTTAGAATTCTTGTCCATTTTATTATATGATGGATCCCTTGACTTTTGTCTGTTTGAAGAAGCAAGAATATCATTAAGAGAACTAATGTCTTTCTCCATAGCTAGTATTGCATTCGTATTGCTTCCAGCTATATCAGAAGCTTGAAGTATATAAATTTCCCCTTGTAGTTCTTTGATTCTACTCTGGATATTCCCCAAAGTACTTTTACTCCACTAGATAACACATGTCTAGTGTTAGAAAGCTTGTTAAACAACACATACTCATTAGAACCAGCATAATTAACATACCAAGCATTTTTAAATTTCCTCATGACATTTATCATTTTGTAACCAATGTTCAAAGAATTTTTAATTCTTATCTGGCACTGAATTGTTTTTGTACAGTTGAAGCAATATGGGAGTATGATTTAAGCCATTTTGAGAGAGAAGAGTAAGAATTACATCTAGATAAACTAGATATCAGTCACTGTTAACTAGAGCTCTATCTAGTCTATACTTATATTTACTAGTTCCATGCTTATTTCTAGTTTAGGTAAAGGGACTACCACTAAAGCCCATATCTGATAAATCAGACTCTCTAATAAGAGAAAAAAATTCAGCTGAGGTGATATAGGATGTGTCAAAGTTTTTCTCATATGAAGAAATGGTGATGTTTAAGTCACCAGTTAGAACCCAAGGGATTTTAACTGATTTACTTAAATCATTAATGAAAGACCAATGTTCTGGTTAGTCAGCTCTATAGGAAGTACCATAAACACAAGAAAGGAGCCATTCCCATTTATTAGGGTCATTAGTGGACTGTTATCAGCAATATCTAAAGAGAAGCTATCTTTTCATAAAAGGATGATCCCACCAGCTGCACCTACAGAAGCGACATACCTTTTATTTGGCATACAAAGGAAACTAGTGAGCCTCAATATTCTATCATCATTTATTTTGGTTTCTGAAAGATAAATGACGTCAGGAGCATGTATATTGTTGAGATGATGAATATGATCTCTAGTATCCTTTCCTAGAAATCCTTGACAGTTCCAACTTAAGACTTTGAATTTGTATAAGCAGAACGAGCATTAAAAAAGCACTGAGATGAAGAGAAAATAGTGCAGAACTTAAAACAAGAACTTAAGTAACTAATGAAAAATAATGAACAAGTAAAGAATGGATTTTTGAGTAAATGAATATAGTTACCAAATCAGCAATGGCCTCATTCATCTCCAAAAAGTACTCCCTTTTGTTTCCTTCTCCTTCATCAATCAAGTCATGTTCCATGCCATCAAAATCGGTCATTGGTTGTTTTCCAGTATTTTGGTCAGATACTTTTGTGAATATCAAGTTTTGAAGAACAGGTTTAGGAAGTCTCCCAGTGGTTTCAATAGGCTCAGACTCACTATTTCTAGACCTCTTGGATTTCCTAATCTCATCTTGATCTTCAGTTTCTTCTTCTATTTGTCTCCTGCTAGCTTCACAAATCTTTTGTAGCATCAAATACAAGTCATCAGTTATTTCAACTTCATATGCTTTAGCTAGTTCATGACAATAACTAATATACTTCCCATTTGTGTACCTTCTTATTTCTGAATCATCAACTGTATTAGGACATTCATCATCATCATGATCTACTATGTAGCATTAAAATTTTGTGCAGTTGTCTTTCCCAATGGTATCTCACCCAAGTAACTCCTCCAGCAGTTGTGTTCCTCTAACCCCCTCTATGAAGTGGTTTCTTCAAATTTATTTTAACTCTAGCAGTAATCATATATCAAAAACCTAGTCAATAATTCTCCGGATCAGTCCATACCTTTGGTCCTAGCTCCTCTAACACATCATCCACCACCTGCTAAGAATGATGTTGAAGGAGAATATTTTTAAATTGAACCTTCCACTCTTGATGAGTAAAAGTTTGATCTTCAACTGCAATAGAAGCATCATATTTTTTGAGATTTAGATGACACTTCTTAACATTCCACGATCCCTTTTTGAGAACAGCTTCAACAATTTCCTTGGAATTAAACTTGAAGAAAAAAATATTCTTATCCAGAGCTCTAACCTCCCTAGTTCTATATTGATTCCAAAGAACGTTTATTTCTTTTCTTATAACATCAGTTTCAATCTGAGCTTTTGAGAAGAGTTTTCCAATCAAAGTATTACTCCATTCATCAGTAGCAACAACAATGGCTCTTGTAGATCCTACAATCCATCTCATATGCCTGGCACAAATAACACGTATATTTGCATTATGTAACTGGTTGGTAATAGCTGAAATTTGGTGATTCGACAAGGAAGCCATAGCTTTAGAGTTTACAAATGTTTGAACGACTAGGGTTGAAGAAGATGTGAAAGACTCAGACATATGTTTTCTTTTTAAAAGGGTATTGAAATAGCCATTAATAGTTTCATGGGAATAACTAAGAATAACAAACTTAGGAAGCAAAATAACTGAAACATATGACGGAATATTTTCAGCATTAAATGGCTTAAGGGTCAACTAAGGAATTACCGGAGGAAAACCGTAATTCCTACATTTACGCACCAATAACAGGAGAAATTCTGATTTTTGAAAATTTTAATTTTTGGACTGAAGAGGTTGAATCGGATACCCTGAGTCGGAATTAGAAGATTCACAAGTATCATTGAGATCATATACATGATTACCTTGGAGATACTAAAACAAACTGTTTAGATCCATCTTGAGTTTGATGGGTTGCAAAACTGCTGAACAAACTGACACCAAAACTGCTTTGGATTGAAACAAGACTGTTAAGAGAATGAGATATTGCATAAAAAAGTCCAATACTGAATACCTTCCATGGTTAATGAATTATAAGGCCCTAAAGAGATACTTAAGCGTGCATTAGTGAATGATGCATTTCAGACTCTTTAAAATAGACAAAATTTTGAATCTAAAGTACTAGAAGTTTATAAAAAACTGAAAGAAAATAAAACAACAAAAAATAATTTTAAATAAAAAAGCTAAAATAGATGAAAGATCAAAAAACGAAGTGATACAAAACTAGGGATCATTGTAAAGGCTGTGATGCATTAGGAGATAAACTGGTTGAGATTCGTTAAGAAAGAAGAATATTTAGACGATTTTTTTTTTAATACTGAGTCAACTTAGAGTCGTCCGATTGGCAGAGTTCTTTATCTAATGTTCAAAACTAACCCTCCATCCCCATTGGATACTTCTTATAACAATCATTACACACCATTTTTTTATATGGATGAGGAATAAAATTTTGATTTTTACATATATTTTAACACACTAAAAAGATAAATAAATTTTGACCCTCTGCAATCTTTAAATGTCTGAGTAGTGCTGTTCAATATGAAACTCGAAATTTTCAAGGGTTTTATATAGGGCTGTCAATGGGTACCCATTACCCGGACCCGGAACCGGACCCGGTATATTTGGGTCCGGTTCCGGGTCCTAAAGTTGGATCCATTAGCTACTTAGGATCCGGCGGGTAATTACCCGATCGGACCCGAATTTAAACGGGTCCAAACGGGTAATACCCGTTGGGTACCCGTTTATTCATTCTTTTATTCATGTTTTTAGCAAAATTACAAGTATTTTTGCTAGTTTTAACTTTGATATTTTACTCATTTAAATTTTTTCTCTTACATTTAACCTTTATTTAGTACATTAATAAGAAATAATAATAAATTTTTATAAAAATTACTTAAATCCAAGCCAAAAAGAGAAATATATTAAGTTTTTGAGGTTTTTTAAATAGTTTTATTAAGACCCAATGGGTACCCGGAACCGACGGGTACCCGGGTATTTAAACGGGTCCGGTTCTGGGTCCACAAGTTTAGGAACCGGACCCGGAACCGTTAGGAACCGGACCCGACCATTATAAGTAGGGTCCGGGTCCGGGTCTAGTGATACCCGGGAGGACCCGGACCCGTTGACACCCCTAGTTTTATAGAATTGAAGTTGTTGATAAACTAACTACACACTTTTTTATGCACTACAATGCTCGTGTTATCAGAGTTTTAACCATGGAAGTGTTTATCACTGACAACTTGACACAAACACTGTTCTGATTAATGCACTTGCTCTTTCCTTTGCATTCTGGTTATAGATGAGGCATATTGAGAACTGTTTTTAAATTGATAACCTGTTTATTTCTATTGTTCTCTAGTTTTCCTATTCTACATTCAATTTACACCTCGTTTGGTTGGAAGAATTGGAATCCTAGGAATTCAATTATGGGTTAATCCAATTCTTGGGATTGGATTCCAAGGAATTGAATTCAAATCCAAAAAAATAGTGTTTGGTTGAGGTAATCCAATTACATTTGTTTTTACCATGGAATCAAATTCCGTTGCACTATTAGACCAATGCAATGGAAATGTATTGTTTTGGAGGGAATTGGATTCCTAGGAATCAAAATTCTCAACTAAATAGAGTTGATTTGTACCGTTTGGTTCAAGGAATTGATCACATTCCCCGGAATTGGATTACCAAGAATTCAATTCCTTGAACCAAACATGCTCTTAGTTCAATCTACTCTTCTACATTTAATTTAGTTCAATCTACTTTATTTAGTTTCCCTCTTACTGAGCCTTACCAATTGTTTGTATATATTAGGATATGAACTCTGAAGAAGAGCTTGAAGAACACACCTTATTACTTGTGGTTGCAACAGTTATCAAAAACGTTAAGGGTCCCATATATAAGGAACCTTGTAGAACTTCTATACTTACGAGACATCAACACATGCAAGAGATTTTGTACGACCATCCCCGTAGATGTTATGAACAGTGTCGCATGGAGAAATTTGTTTTCTTAAGGTTGACTCACATTGTAAGAGAAATAGCACTTTTACCCCACAGTCGATGGGTTATCATAGAAGAGCAGTTGGCGATTTTCCTTCTCACGACTCGACATAATGAAGATAATAGAATGTTACAAACAAGATTTCAACATTCCGGTGAAACTATAAGTAGATACTTCAATGAAATATTGAGATCCATCATGGAACTTTCCAAGGAACTTATAAAACCTCCTTCTTTTTCTGAGACTCTAGATGAAATACTCAACAACTCTAAATATTTCTCATAGTTCAAGGTACGTCAGATCTCTTACAGCTTTGTATTTTTTTGTTTCTTCCCATTTTTAACTTATAATTTAAATATCCATAAATATTTTATAGGATTGTATTGGCGCTATAAACGGAACACATATTAAAATGATTGTACCACTAGCCCAACAAACACCATACTTCGATAGGAAAGGAAATATATCACAAAACGTGATGGCAGTATGTTCGTTTGATTTGAAATTCACATATATCTACGTTGGATGGGAAGGATCTGAAAATGACTCAAGAATTTTATGGGAAGCTTTGAGTAATAGAACTCTGATGTTTCCTCATGCCCCTGAAGGTTAGTTAATTTTGCTATACATTTTGCTTATCATATGAGCCTCGAACTACATAATTTGTTTTTGTTATATCCTGATTTGATATAGTTGTTCAATGAATCTGTAGGAAATTTCAGTTTACACCACTACAATATCAAAATGATTGATGTTTTATTCAACTTTATGAAATTGTTATACCTTCATCTTTGGCTCATTTGTTCCAAAACTTTTCTCATTATGTATGGGTCCCTAAATGAGATCAGGCAATCTTCTTTGTCAAGTACTGAATTATAAGCATGCATAGCTTAGAACCTAAACCACTGTCGTTTGTGTACCATGTCTTCTTTCTGACCAGGATGCGTTTCCTTCTTGTGAATTTCCTGTACTTGTATTGTGACTAACGATGTTGTTGTTGCTGAATATTCTCCGACATTATTTACATTTTTAGGAAAGTATTATGTTGTTGATGCTGGATATCCGAACATGCCTGATTTTCTGGCTCCATATCGGGGAGTTCGGTATCACTTACATGACCGTAGAAGAGGAAGCAATGAAAGGTTCACTACAAAGGAGTTGTTTAATTTTGGGAATTCTTCGTTAAAGAATGCAATCGAGCGAAGCTTTGGAGTTCTTAAATCTCGCTTTCCAATTTTGAGGGATCTTTCCTCATTTCCATACAATACCCAAGTACAAATACTGATAGCAGCATGTGCAATTCACAATTCCATAAGAACGGAATCCAAGTCTGATGAACTGTTTGCATATTATGCAAATGAAGAAAATGTCATGGATGTTGATAAATCCCTGCCTGATGAACCAGAGTTCAGTGGTATGTACGCACATCAACAAAGAAGAAGTGAAATGAATCGCATGAGAGATCAAATTGCCGATGCCATGTATAGGTTCCGATACCGAAACTAGCTAAGATCAAACTACTAGTGTATTGAAGATCTATGATTAAATTTGTGTATTGATGGTTTAGAAGAAAAAAAACACTAAAATGATAATAATAAACATGTTTACCAAACAACTTCTCATTTAAATCATTTTTCATTTTTTGGTAATCAATTATTCCAAAAAGGTGTTTGTTAAAATTTATTCCAAAAATGATTATGATATAATCATTTTTCAGTTTATGATTATCTACATGGCCACCGCTAATGATTCCAGGCCACAACTCCTGTATGCTTGGATCACTAATAATTCAGTGGCTTTTCCCCCAAGTCCTTTGATATCGACAAGGTGTTTAGATATTGTGGTAGATCGATTTGTTTCCCTATGATGTAACCTTTTGTTAGGTACTTGTGATAATTCTTAACCCCATAAGTTGCTCCTTCTTTGGCCAGTAATTCCCACTCTCCCTTGCCATCTCTTTAACAGATACTACACGGATTTAACGGTTTCCTTAGGGTAGTTGCATGGTCGGTAAGATGTTCCATTCATCCTGTTAAATATTTTTTACCCTCATTTTCTTTTCGTTACTATTGTAGTGAGTCTGCATAAATCTATCTCTTAGAATATTTCATGAGTTGCACATCTCTGCCTCTCTTCCTGGTGTTTTTGTTTTCTTTACATATAGATCTATTAAATATTAAGTAAGCTTTCTCTTTATCCTTTTAAGTTTTTGTAGCATATCTTATAGTTAGGCTATAGCCTTATCAACTATCTGTGAAACTTAACAACATGAAGTTGTTATCTTGGAACGTTCAGGGTATTGGCACCCCGCTTACTAAAGACCATTTCAATTACATTTGCCAATATTACAACCCTGACATTGTATTCCTAGCTGAGACAAAAGCTCCTTTGTATTGGACGAACCTTTTCTTTAAAAACTCTAGTTTCCATGACTGGTTCATCGTACCTTCCGTGGGAATAGCAAAAGGATTAGCAATAACCTGGCACAACAACATTAATACGAAGTTAATATCGTCAAGATTTAATGTCTGCCATTTTGAATCAAAAGTAAATGACATTGTGATTCTAATCACGTGTGTCTACGGAGCCATTGATGTTGATAACAAAGTTTAACAATGGACTTATATCTCCGACATAGCACATCAAGTGAACAAACCGTGGATGCTGATCGGAGACTTAAATGTCATTTTAGACCCAGATGAAAAGCAAGGGGGAATAAAGAAAGCTCGAGCAGTAAATCATTCATCATTCAGACAATCTACTCTCTGGGGCTACAAGATGCGGGTTACGATGGTGTTCGATTCACATGGTCAAACAACAGAAAAGGTGAAGAGAATGTATGTGAAAGAATTGACAGAGCGATGACCTCTTATCTCTGGTCTCAGCACTTCCCGGATTCCAAGGTAACTCACTTACCTAGAGTGGGGTCAGATCATACCCCAATTCTACTTGATTCCAATCCTGAGAAACACAAAGCTCATAAACCTTTTAGATGTATTAGGCCGTGGCTATCTCATCCAACACTATCTTCAGTAGTAAAAGCTGTCTGAGACCTACACTCTAATAGCTCGACATGCATGAATCTTGCTTTAAAACTTCAACTCCTATCTTCAGACCTTGCTCATTGGAATTTCGAAATATTCGGTAACATTCATAAAAACATTAGGAATTTAAATAATAAAATAGTAGCATTCAAAGAACTGGAAACATTTCCAATGACATAGAGAAGTTAAAAAATCTTCAAGCGGAATTAGGAAAGTGGTACGAAATTAAAAATGATTTTTATCATCAACTTTCTAGAGATAATTTTTTCAAAGAATATGACCAGAACACAGATATTTCCACGCCATTGCTTCCAATAGAAAAAAAATAAATTCCATCAACTCTCTTAGAGAACCTTCTGGTCTCTGGCTTTCTGATAGGGATCAAACAACTCTCTCTTAGTCAATCATTTTACACAAATTGGTACATCCTAAATTAACAATCATAGCTTTGATTTATCCACCATCATTGATCCATGTATCTCTGAAGAAGAAAATCATACTCTTATTCAAATCCCCACAAAAGAGGAAATTTGGCTTAGCCTATCTAATATGAACCAATGGGGCGCTCCGGGTCCTGACGGATACCAACCAGGATTCTTCAAAGCCAACTGGGAAACAGTTGGGCCTGATATTATTAGCACAGTCCATGAATTTTTTAAATTTGGTACTCTCAACACAGAACTCAATTATTCCTTTATCACCCTCATCCCGAAATTATCCACACCTCAAACTCCAAGTGATTTCAGGCCCATTAGCCTAAGCAATACGATCTACAAATTAATCTCAAAAATCCTGGCGAACAGATTGAAACCCATTCTCAACAAATTAATTTCCCAAAATCAATTTGCCTTTCTACCGGGGAGACAGATCACAGATAATATCATAATCGTTCATGAACTTATCCACTCTATGAAAACTTTTAGAAAGAAAAAAGGACATCCAACACTTAAATTAGATCTCTCTAAGGCTTTCGACAGAGTGTAGTGGTCTTTCATTACAAAATCCCTTCTCAGTTTTGGGTTTAATGAAAAATGGGTAAATCTCATATGGCGGTGCATATCTACAACATCCTTTTCTATTCTTCTTAACGGCTTCCCAGGTCCAAAATTCAATACCTCGAGAGGATTAAGACAAGGAGACCCCTTTCCCCTTACCTTTTCCTCATATGCATGGAAATCTTATCCAGGCTCCTTGAAAAAGCGATTGCGGATAGGAAGATATCGGGTCTCAAAATCAACAAAAATGCGCCAAACATCTCCCATCTTTTCTTCGCAGACGACTGCTTTCTTTTCACAAGAGATGATTTAGGAGAGGCAAAAAAGTTGTTAGATATTTTATCCTTATTTGGTGATATCACCGGTCAAATGATTAACCTCCAAAAATCCAGTGTCTATTTCAGTCCTCGATTACACCCCAAACATGGAAAAATTATAGCGAAAATTCTAAAAGTCCCCTTGATGACTAAAAATGACAGATACCTCGGTACTCCCCTGTTTTTCGACAAAAATAGAAAGGAAAATTTTGAGCCGCTTCTCCAAAAATATTATTCTACTTTGCAAGGTTGGAAATCGAAACTCCTTTCTCAAGCAGGAAGGACCGTCTTAATAAAATCTATTCTATAAGCTTTCCCAACCTATCAAATGCAAGTGATTGCTCTTCCAAATGATACCCTAGATCAAATTGATCGAATTCAGAGGAATTTCTGGTGGAAAAAAGAGGGGAAAAAAAGACAGGGAGGATTCATTAGAGCTTGGGCCAGCATATGTAAGCTTATCTCGCAAGGAGGGCTACGGATTAAAACTCCCCACAAATTCAACATTTCTCTCCTCACCAAACTTGCCAGTCGTCTTATTTCAGATCAAGATCAATTATGGGTCAAACTCCTTAAAGAAAAATACTTTCCAAATGCTCACCCACTAGAAAACTCTAGAACCTCAAATTTATCGTGGATCTGGACGAGCATACAAAAAGGATTAGACCTTATTAAAGGAAATTTTGTCTGGCAAGTTAAAGATGGTAAATCTGCAAAAATTTGGGAAGACAGGTGGATTCCAAATGAGGAAATAATACCCCAACAAATCAACACCCAAGAGCAGATTCCAAAAATGGTTCAAGAGTTAATAACGGAAGAAAATAAATGGGACCAGGAGAAATTAAACAATTTCTTCAACCCAGAATACAGAAGAAAAATACAAGCCATAACTCCAAGGACACAGGAACAAGACAATATGAGATGGAGACATCATCACTCTGGAAACTTCTCAGCCAAAAATATCTATAATTTTTTAATCAATCAAGTTCAAGATACCAATACCCCAACAGATTTTCCACGGGGAAAAATTTGGCAAATGAAGGCGATTCCAAGAATCAAGTTATTTATTTGGAAATTAATTCAAAAAGCACTGCCTACCTCTGCGAGACTTGGAGCCCATAACTCAGACATCGATCCCCGCTGCCAGATGTGCGATGCACAAGTTCATGAAACGGACAATAATCTATTTCGATCTTGTCCATTCGCTAGAGCTATCTGGTTTGGGTTCTCGCTTGACGGACTTAATTCGACATGAAGCACAGACATGATGCATCACTGGATTAAAAGGTGGATCTCGTCAAAAGACTCTCTCAACCTTGTGGAAAAGATAACCACCATCCTTTGGTTCATATGGAAGTACAGATGCTTGGTAGTCTTCGGGAAAATTTTCCTGACCCAGTTAAACTGATCGACCAGATAAATAGATTCCTAAATTCTATTCCATCAAAAACAATTCAAAAAGGAATTAATAACCAAAAAGCGAAGATGATCAATTATAAATGGTCCGATATAAAATCAGATTGGATTATATTTTTAGATGCTTCATTTAAAAAGGAAGACCTATCAATGGGTTATGCCTTTATTCTTTACTCGGTGGACCAAGAGACATTTATGCATATTTCAGCTGGTTCAGAGAAAGCTTCATCGGCTTTCCATGCGGAATCGATAGCTTTGTTAAAAGCTGTCACTTGGCTAAAAGAAAATATTATATCAAGTGTTTCAATAGTATCCGATTGTAAGACGCTGGTAGACACTATAAACTTGGTGAGCACAAGCTTCCCCTGGCCAGCAGAAAACACTTTGCAGGAATCCAAGGTAATGTTGAAAGACCTTTCTCGGGCACAGGTAAAGTTTATTACACGGAAGTTCAACTCTGCTGCTGATTACCTAGCTAAAGAAGCAAGGATAAAAAACCTTCAACATATGTCTACCAAAATACAACAGAAAATCCAAAAAACTAGCATTCTCTCTAATATTTTTGATAAAAATGAAATTGTAAATCTTATACATTACATTTGCTAGTTAATAAAATTTCCTTTTCCAATCACAAAAAAAAAGTTTATGATTATCTATAATCTAAATAGATAATCATAATGGTTACCGAACAAGGCCTATAAAAACTTTGGTAAAAAAAGTCGGTTCTCATATCTGTGTTGCTTTCATGTTGTGATAGGTTGTTTGGAACCATCTCAATTTAGGTCTCACTTCAATCCCCTGAACAATAAGACCTCCTTTAATGTGACCACCTTTCACCTCCATTAAACTCATTTTCACTTCTTTGTTATGATCACTTTTTCCATCCTCACTGATATAAATTTCTCCCAATTCAATTTCCATCCACCCATCATTTCTGTCACGAAGAACTCTCATTTCCTTGCCTTGATCATCTCCCATGATCACCTTAGATCTCATCATTTGCATTCGGCTCACGAAAAAAAGTTGCTTCATCTGTTGTTTCTTCTTGTCATTGGCCCGACTTAAATAAGCAAACCCTTTGTTACCAGAATTGCCATCATTTTCGCCTAGCAGCAGTTCAGATGGTATAGAGTCTAACCCGTAGGCCCATTCTTCAAATTTGACGATAAGATAGGCAGCATAAGTCGTCTCCGGCGAAAGCATCGACGTTTTGATTTTGCCACGGATTTTTAAATTAGTAATACTTCTTAGTATTATCACTTCTGAAAACCTTGATTCTGGTGCTAATTTCCAGCCCCAACACAATGGATTGTTTCCATCAGCAATAGAAAGTTCCCTTGCACCCAACATGTACTGGATTTTGCCAGTTGATTTATCAAGTGAGAAAATCTACAAGAAATTTATTACAAAGTCATAAACAATAATCAAGAGCTAATCAAAATGATTAGTTTAAGTTTAGTACTTACTTTGGTACCATTGTCAAGCATAACAGGTTCCCGGCGAAGTCTTAAATATAACTCTTTCTTCGGCAAAAACTCGAAAATATGAGTAGAATAAACTGATCTCAAGAGAATTTGCTTATAATCAGAAGGCAAGAATCTCTCCCAAACAACATCAGAATCTGAAGCCATACGAAATGTAGAAGACACGACCGATGATTTACACGCATCAACGGGAGATGTCAGAGAAAGAATCGTGGAAATACATCCTTCCGGCAAGCTATTAAGATCAAACAGTATTGCTTCTTCACTACCCATCTTTGTTAGCATAAACTTAATAGATTGCTATCAAGTACTTAAGAACAGTATATATACATGCGCTCTTTGTGATAAATCTGATAATAATCAATTCAAATCTGTGTACTTGATTTACACAAGTGCATTAAAGGGGTTTTTAGACTATTAGTTGCCCGTGAGATTGAAAAGCTACAAAGATGCTATCATGTTAGTTGCCGTTTCATTATTTTTTTATGAGGAAAACCGCACCATTTTAAAATCTACTACATGTGGGAATGAGACTTGATATTGTTGTTGACTTGTGTAAATCAAGTGTCTTAAATCTCCATTTGCGTGAAAGGTTAGAGAATGTAGTTCCAGGTAGCCACCAGGCCAACCACGAATGAGTTCAATACAGTATATCTGGGATTGACTCGAGATTTTTTTCTTTGTTTGTATAACGGTAATACTGGATAAGTAGATGACTCAAGATTTGGTCATAGCCATCAAGAATGACCCTTTTATTTAGCTTTTGTTTAATCAAAAAAGAACGATTAAATATGTGTAGGCATGGAAAACGGCCAAACCCAAAAAGGAGAAGAAATCCACCCACAGATCCTGCTACTTTGACACACGTTTACTACGAGCTTTATTCATTTATTCTGCAATAGGATTATAGTGTATGTTTTCAAAAGAAGAAGGTTATTATTGGGGCGTCACACTCCAATAGAGGGATTTCATTTGGATTCTTAATGTCCAAAAAAATGGTTATGGGATATTCTAACACATATACAAAATGTCTAGATTACCCTTTAACTAAAATAAAAACTTAAAACCCGTAGGTGATTTCACGTCCAAGTTTGAATTAATTCCAACAGTAGAATTTTATTTTCATGTAATTTTACGTCCAGGTTTGGATTAGTTCCAACTGTAGAAGCTCATTTTACATCCAGGTTTCTTTTAATTCCAACCGTAGAATCCGATTTTACGTCCATTTTTTTTAATTCCAACCGTAAAAGTGATTTTACGTTCAGGTTTAAATAATTTCCAACCGTAGAAGTGATTTTACGTCCCGGTTTGGATTAATTCCAACTGTAGAATTTTATTTGCATGTAGTTTTACGTCCAGGTTTGAATTAATTCCAACCGTAGAAGCTCATTTTACGTCCAGGTTCCTTTTAATTCCAACCGTAGAATCTGACTTTTTGTCTAGTTTTCTTTTAATTCCAACCGTAGAAGTGATTTTACGTCCAGGTTTGGATTATTTCCAACCCTAGAAGTGATTTTACGTCCAAATTTGGAATATTTCCAACCGTAAAAGTTTATTTTATGACCAATTTTTCTTCCCACAAAAACTTTGTCCCATAATTCACCAAGTATACAACAAAATTCATTAATTTAATTTTTATCTAAATAAATTAAATTAAAATTAACTAAATAAGGGTTGTTTTGTCATTACAAAATTATTTTAGATAAGGGGTTTTTGATATTACTTATGAGTGACCCGTTTTTGTCCTATTAGATGACGCCCCTCTAATGGAATGTGACGCCCCAATAATAGTCTTCTTTCAAAATTGATGGAAAACATGTCGCTTATTTGCTGTTAAAAAAATAACTGAGATGTCCCACACTAATAAAGTATAATTAGGATGTCCTAAAACCGCCTTATTGTTAATAAAATATCAGTTTTTTAGGGAAGGTACCAACTCCAATAGAAGATAGTGAACTTTCTTGTACATTAAAGGGATGTTGGATCATCAAACCCTTTAAACTCCTAAGTCATGCGTCGCGCGCTGAGAATACTCACTTTTGGGTAAGCGTCCCTACTAGGGCTGTTCATGGTCGGTTTTGGTTCGGTTTCTAGCCAAACCAAAACCGAAACCAATACTATTGGTTTCTAAAAATCGAAACCAAACCAATCCATTAACCATTGGTTCGGTTTCCAAATGGTTCCAGTTGGTTTTGGTTTGTCCTAGTGGTTTTTGGTTAACCAATAATTATGTTAAACCAAAAAAAAAATACACAAATTTACAGATAAAAAGATCATAGTTGCCGATAGTATTGGTTTACACAAATATACAGACAAAAAAAATAATATAAAAAAAATATCAAGAATAGTTAAAGCTTACTCTAATTCTAGAGATCAAAAGAAGATATATAATATATTTTAATTTAGTTATTGACTAACAAAAAAGAAGGAAGACGGGAAGAAAAAAGTCGAGTAGCAGCAGCTGTAGTTGGGGGTGGAGAAGGAAGGCAACTGAGAGAAGGAGAAAGAGAAAGAGGGAGAGTATCATAATGAAATATTAGATTTAGGGTTTCTATTTATCATCTAAATCAATGGGTAGAATCTAATACTTGTAAATCGACGGTAGAAACTAAGTTTAAAAACTAATCGGTTTTCCAATGGTTTTTGGTTCGGTTTTAGAGGTCAAACCAAGCCAAAACCAACACTATCGGTTTTCCAATTTCTACACCGTAACCAATCCATTAGTAAATGGTTCGGTTTGGTTTCTTCCTAATTGGTCTGGTTTGGTCCGATTCCCGCGGAAAACCGAAACCATGTTCCGTCCTAGTCCCCACCCCCTTAAAATTGCTCTTTTCCACCTTTCCTTGAATTATATGAATGTAGCAGTAAATACCGGTTTTTAATGAAAAAACAAAATGGAAAACGAAAAAACAGTCTTCCCGTAAACATAAAAGAAAAAAACTTTTATTCGAGTTTTCTTTGCCGTCTCTTCACGAACTCACCACTCGATTTTCTTCTGTGATTAAGTGCTACTTTCTTTGATTCTTCCGCAAGATGGAGACGTAGAGTAGATAGTTTTGGGGGTTTCTCTTTTAATCTTCTTTTGTTGTTCCTCTTTTAATCTTCTTTTATTGTTGATTGAGGTTTTGAGACTGTTTTTTTTTTTCTTTTAAGATTTGAAGAAGGGGTTTTGTGTTTGTGTTGTAGGAATTCGTCGATTGAAGGAAAGCTTGGGTTTTTGATACAGTGGATTGCAAACAGATTCAATTTTGTGTTTGTTTCTCTAAAGCAATAAACCCTAACCCTATTTTTTTTAAAAAAATTTGCAAGATAAGTTACGGAGAAACCCTAATACCCATTCAAGGTGATTTTACTCTTAATCTAATTACTGATAACTTTCAAAATTATCTGTGTTGATATACATACATTCTTAGCATCTCTGAGACTGTCACAGTGAGTTACTTTTCGTCTATTGAAGGAAAGCTTGGGTTTTTGATACATTGGATTGCAAACAGATTCAATTTTGGTGCAAAAAAATGTCTGGACATCAAATGAGGATGTGATTACTACGATGGCTAATGTATAAAATCTTTCTTACAAACCCTAATCCCTATGTGTGTGTTTTTTCTTCTTGCCGTTTCTTCCAAATTGATGATGTACTATTTTCAAGTCTGTTATTGATTTGCTTTTTCATAATCATAATTTTTCTTGCAGCAGCACCATGAAGAGAAAATCTAGAGGAAGCGCTAGAACTGTCAGTGATGATTTATATAATTCAATGGCTGCTATTTCCTCTGTTGCGGAGTAGAAATGCTATCAAATCACAGGTTTTAGAAGTGGTTTTCTACCTATCATGCTTAGATCATTCAAAATTATTTGTGCTGATTTTTTGAATATGAAATTTCTATTTTTGTTAATAATTCTGTGAAATTTGATTTTCGATTTTTGTTGCAGGAGAAGGAAATCCATGTTGAGTTTTCATTAATGTAAACTATGAAATCCATGTTGAGTTTTCATTAATGTAAACTATGTCTTCATGTTCTTTACGTTATGTTTCTCATAACTAACTGTGATTTGATTTTGTTTTTCGTTATTGTAGAAAAGTATGTCCCCGCTTTATGCGTTAACGAAAAGGGAGCATCGTGGTGGGTTACTTTACATTTCAAACAATATGTAGTTGTCGATGCGTTGATGCATTTTTCACCTTTCATATTGTTTTTTATTTTATTTTAAATATTCCATGTTTATGTGTAGTTACATTTCAAAAACCACTTGGCTACATAGTAGGTTCACCGAACACTTCTTTAAGTAAAGTCGGTTCCCAATCACTGTGGTAGGTGATCTATTAGAATCTAAGGGACATTGTCGAAGGTTATAAATTGATAAATATTTTAATAATACATTTTCAACGCAATATTCACTACACCAATTGTTTATGCGACCGAGTTGAGTTGCAAGAAAATAAATATTCAAACTCAACCAGATTTGATATAGGTTGGGATGCCAGTTTTCAGATATTGGTAAAAGAGAGAAAGACAGGAGTTTACAAAATCTTAAACTTTGTATTGCCGTTGAGAACTCCTATTGCTCTTATGTGGATGTTTTAACCAAACATTAGAACTTTGATCCGAAGTTTGCTCTAAGAATGTTGAGCAATAGTGGGATGATAAGTATAATATGCTACTTCCTTGCATTATTTCAGGATCAAAGATATGCAACTTTTGTGCCACTAACTTTCTAAATGTTGCTTAGGTGGTAGTTGTTGGTGCTAACTCTGTTCAAATTATCGTGGTATTACAGTTCCATCTTAGGACCGAAGTAGGAAAAAAGAAGTTAAACACGAACTCTGATACCAGGCAGGGATATTGGTGCACATGGATTTGTTCAATTACGAAGAAAGGTAAGTTTTATTGTTAATTTTTAGATTGTACATTATTTATCATAATAATCATGGGTCTTGCGGCTGAATTGGGTTGTTTTTCTCCCTCGATGAATGAACGGGAAGAGGAAGTACGTTCTGCTTTTGATAACTTATATCCAGGAAAAACACTTGGATTTATGGAAGGTGCGTATGAAATATGTTTGTTTCCTTGGCCTACAATTTGTCTCTTATTTTTGTTGAATTTCCAAATTCAAATTTGTCTCTTATTTTTCTCCACTTCCTGATATAATGATATAGATTGAAGCTAGCTTGATCTTGGGATTTCTTGCTAATGATCTTCTAATGATCTCGACAATTAAGGGTGGGAAATGCAAGTATTAATTATCTGTCCGTTAGAGAGCTCAAACTATTTAAGGTTACAATTAAGATTTGCTAGAAATGGCTAATGTTTGACATTTAACATGTATTTGTTACGTTATATGTGCATTAAGACTGGCTAGAAAATGGCTAATGTTTGAGATTCTCACTGTAGCATGAACATTCAAGAAATTCGGTTGGCCAGATGACTTCAAATTTGGAGAATGTTTGTGGCAAGCAACTTCGAAGGTTGAATTTATAAATGTCTGGTTTTAATAAGCAAGTCGGTAAAAATTCTTTGATGTAAGCATTAGGACCACTATGCTGCCCCACATCGTAGTGAAAATAAAATTTGGGTCCAAATTCTGTGTTTTTTTCATTAGATAGGGTACTCCGATACATTTGTATGATGTTTAGATATTTGTAATGGTGATCTAATTGGTCAGGCATGTTTTTTTTTTTTTTTAGTCCGGAGTGAAGGGAGTTGAGGTGGATTTGGGTAATCAAGTTGTAGTATTGTGGTAGTGCTCAGTTCTTCTCTTGGAGATGAGTTACACGCCATCATTCCCGAAAGTCATATCTTGAAGTTCGATAAGAATATCCAAGAGGGTGGTTTGTGTATCTATTAGGTTTCTCTATTTCAGTAAGTTTATCTGTTATATCTAATAATGTTGCACAAAACTGAACTTCATTGAATCACAGGTATATCTAATAATTTTGGTGGTACGCTCCGCTTGACCTTGGCTACTGTGTCGTTAGGAGAACTCTTTCGGTCATGAAAATTAATCTAATTGCAACTGAAACACTAAATTTAATATGAAACATTTCAGGTTAGCAGCAAACCATCTTGCTAGCCAGTGCTAAATTCTTTTGGAACTTATCTCCTGCAGTAGCTTGCTATTACTGCCATTGTGTAAGATTTCTTCCCTGATATATTTTTTTCGCTCATTTTATAGGCTAACTGCAGTCACTTATTTTTAAATGTTCACCCAAAAAGATCCAATACGTATTCAATAATTTCTTTCTTAATCATATTATTCTCTCTGATAAGGTTAGAGCTTTCATACATTTACATAATTTGCTCGGCTATATGATGGTTTTGGATGGAGTAACTTAGAAGTTGAATGTAAGACTTCACTTTTAGAAACCAATATTACTTACGGATGTTACCTAATCCAAAAAAATAGTGAATTTGATTAACGATGTTGTGTATAATGCACTTTGTAAACATTCATATTCCTTCTCAAAAAGAATAAAGCTTTTATTTCTCTGATGTGGCTTATTGTGATTTGGTCCGGTTAATTTGAGGTTACCCAAATCTCTTGAAGGATTTACCATGTGGTTTTGTTTTCATGACTACAGAAAATTGCAGAATTTGATGATGCACATGATGCAAAACCTCTAAAATTGAGCGGAGGAAGCATTAAATTTAACAATGTACATTTTAAGATTATTACTCAGTATACTTAATATCACGTACGTATTAGGTGCTTGCTTGCATACACATCTTTGCTTTGTTGTGACTTTTGCACTTAAAGCGTACCTTCCCCATGCCATGTACCTTTCTCGGTTACTCTTCACAATGCCTTTCACTGGTACTTGATGAAATCTTTGTTTTAACCTTTAAACATAGGCGGTTCGCGTGCAACTGAACTGCTTTTTTGTGGCTCTTATCGTCTCTTCAGCTGGCTTAAACTATTAGGAGTTATCATATTGTCTCTTGATGATCTATGGAGGACATACCTTTGGACGAGTTTGCTCAATTTTTTTTCTGTTGCCAGGAATCTAAGTTTGTTGTAATCGGTATGAAAAGTTTCCTTCTATTATTAACTGAATCACTCTTTGATTGTTTGTAGATTTTGTAGTTGCAGGTTGTGGGATGGGTATATCCACCTTTCTGAAAGTAGAGATCCAAATCTGCACATGTAAATAAGGATTTGGTATTGGTGAGTTATTGTTATGGCTTGACATTGTAATTGAATCGCCTTTGAACTTGCACGATAATGACGATATCTTGCTCGACATAACTTCAAAAGCCAAAGGAGTATTAAGAAAGGTTATCCTAAAATATCCTGTAAGAATCACAGATGACTTCAAAAGCGTCATACGGGGCAATTTTTTCATATAAAAGGTACTTGGGATTTAACCATCTAATAATTATCCTTTACTTCTAATGCTACTATAATGCATACTTAGCAGCAACAGTTTTATTGTTAAATTAATTAGACATGTGAAATCTAATTGGATACTATGTATATAAGTGAATGGTTATACCAGATTTTTTTTTTTTGAAAGGTAACAACGATGTGAATCATTGTGATGCGTTGTTAGATAGTAATTCCTTGCTATCTTAGCTCAACTGGTAGAGCACATGGCTTTAAGCCATATATAGGTGTGGGTTCGAATCCCACAGATGGCATTTTAGTTTAGTCTTTGTGCAAGGGCTGCTGCAGAACTAAGGCAAACTCTGTATACATTTAAACTTATGTTTCGGTCAATGCTATATACTATTAGAGTTTGCAGGCTCGGGCAAATCTGTGCGCATTAATCTAAACTTAAGATTTGGGTGCTTATTCCTATGCTGCTGTAGGTGTTCGTGGATAAAAACAATGACGACATGCTTACCTTAGCTAGAATATTTCAGCAAGGTGGCTCACGATGATTTGGAAAAATCAGTATTTTGTTCAACTATTTACAGTTTATGTATGGTTATTTGTAGTTTATGTTGATTAGTAGCGCTTGGATGGACATCATCAGTTGTGTGATTACTTAATTAGGCCTAAAACCTTACTTCCATATGCTAAATGCCAAGTTTTGGCTTTCAATAGGGGTGGTATATAGTGGTGGTATATCTATAGGTGTGGTATGTATTGATAGCCCTCTCTATTAGCAGTCTCTTACGGGGAGATTCTGGAAGCCTGTGAATATTTTGTTAGCAGGGAAAATTTTGATGGAAAATTCGTTTTAAATACCAGTCAATGACTCAATATCCGTTTACTACAGTCTTTTCATGTTCTATGGGAAGCAGCATTTTCCCATAGAATTACACAATTTTTTTTTTCAAACCTCAATTTTTTTTTAATTTTTTTTTTGAAACTAGGCATAGGCCCGTCCTGCCCCTGGCAGCGTAGCCACCGGCATACTCCCTGAGCAAACTCGGCCCCCTTTCCCATAGTAAGTTAGTAATAATTACACGAGACCTCCAATATTTGAGCAGAGGCTCGAATTAATAAATTAACCTCAAATTAATAAATCACATTTTGTAAAGAATTACACAAATCTTTACAGCATTTTCTCAAATTAGTTGTTGTTACAACTACTACGCCGCCACTTTGAACGGAACTACTTAGTAAGATGCACCCAAAAGATCCAACTGATAGTTTACAATGGATTCAATTGCGGCTTTTCTTTTCATAAATAAAAAATGCATCCGGACGGGGTGAGGCGGAGCCAAGCCACACCCAATCAAAAATCCTAAGTAGGGGCGAGGCGGAGCTGAGCTATACCAAATCAAAAAAACTAAGTTACGGGGAGAGGCGGAACCGAGCCACCCCAAATTAAAAATGCACGATGGGGCGGCGCGAAACCCCACAACACCAAGTCAAAAATACACGACGGGACGAGGCGAAGCCACGTCACACCAAACCAAGAAATATGGTTAGAGTGATATTCATATGTTCTTCTCAAATTAGGGCGAGGCGAAGCCGAGCAACACCAAATCAAATCGGGGCGGGGCGGGGCGAGGCCGAGCTTTACCAAATCAAAAATATGGTTAAAAGAAAAAGATGCCCGATACATAGCAGACATGGACCAAATGAGGGTGGATAGTTTAGGGGTCTGCCCGGTGCGTAGCACGGGCACAAAATCTAGTGGTTTTTTATTCTCCAAGGGTCTATTTGCAGTTCATGGTTTCAGTGACGCAGATTGGACAGGTTCACCTGAAACCGGGAGGTCTACTAGGGATTATTGCATTTTCTTTGGAGCTAATCCTGTTTTTTGGTAAAGTAAAAGGCACAATGGCGTTGCAAAGGTCAAATACAGAAGCTTAGCTAATTCTGCTGTAGAGGTAATGTGGATTTGTCAGTTATTAAATAGGTGCATGTAAGCTGTGAAAAGCAAATAGGGATTCTATCCAGGAGGAAGACGTCGGTCGGTTTTCCGAGTAGGACTGAGCACAAAATCCTCAGACGTACAGAACAGATTTTATTATCTAGGAAATATTGGTTTACATGGCAAGAACTACACAAAGGAAGTAGACTGAAACATGGCAAGAATTATACAAGGGATTTTATTATCTAGGAAATGCTGGTTTAAACCACTAGATTCAGACATAAGCCAAACATTACTCCATTTATGTTAAATTCGTATAGATTAACTCCATTTTCGTCAGAGGGCATGAACTTTTGCTAGGGCAGCCATGTAATCATCGGCCCTATAAAAGAGAATAGATTGATTGTCTGGTCAGCTCTTACTAGTTTCACTATCTATCTGCAATGAGAAAATATAGACAAGGTTTTAACAATGCAAACCTTGATCCATAAGGGGACTGACATGCAGCAAGTATATGAACTTTTGCAGCTTCAGGATTGTTCTGCACCAATGATAATCGTTACTTTGTTACAGATTGATCTTTTTCTTATGCAAATTGAGCCTAATTAAATTAAAAGCTTCACAGAACCTGAGATTCATAGTAAAGCCCAGCATACAAAGAGGCATAGAAACGTTCATGCTCCTTTCCACGCAAAAATGCAGAAGCTAACTGTCAAATGTAGATAACAGACACGTAACTGAAATTCAGAATTGATAAATTTTGTCTAATGGTGTGACATGTCGGGTGTTGGATATTGTTTGCTTATATTGGTATTCATATGTGGACAGATACCTCTTATTACTAAGGTTGCTCATATGACTTGTTTACATTTTATCGAAGCTTAAGCACTTAGATACCAAGTTTCCATACCAAATATAAACTGGAAAGATGAAAAGTCGAAAACAAAAAGGGGCGTCTTAAATCAAAGGGGGAATACTTTCACGCCAATTGATATTTGTAGACGGGGGAAATCTATCCAAATAGACAAAAGAATCAAATACAGTGGTATACTGATTTCAAAGAAAAGAAAAGTGAGAAACAAAGTCCTGCACCTTTTCTGGATCGCCACCATCCTTAAACATGCTATATGCCTGACGCATGACAGGCCGTGGATCAACACCAACCTGCAGATCAGGAAAAAACACTAGCGATCAATAATCCATATTAAGAATTATAAAATCTCAAGGCCTTGTTAGCAAAATGGGGCTGGAGGCACGGACGGATTCAAGGACTCCTCACTTTGGCACAACATAATCACATCAAAATTTGGGGTCCAGCTCCCATGTTGGGCACCTCAACAGCTTCACCTTACGGTGCTCCTTATGGAAAAATATTGCCATGCAAGTTCACATAGTTATAACAAACTCAGAAATAACAAATAGGCACTGGGGAAGCAACTGCTTTTTGGCTCGATAAGTGGACTGCAGAGAGTTTGTGTTTGAGATACTCATATCCAGCTCTATTGAGGATAGCAGCACTCAAGCATGGCTCTCTTCTACTGGTGGGACCAGCTTCCTATTCGCTTCAAAAGAAACCTAAAAGTGGCAGAGATTACACAGCTGGCTAGTAGACATCACCCCAACCTCCCCACCTGCTCCCAGTGCTCTACTAGATTCATGATCATGGAGTCCCTCACCTACAGCTGCAGGTAACTTCTATAAAGTCCACCAACAAACACCAACGGATTAGCTCACGGGGCCAATAAATCGAACTTCCCCGTACAAGCACGTCTCCCACCCTAAAATCAGCTTCTTTTATTGGTGCGCTGCACTTAATTAACACGATTTCCTCCCAGGATTCACAAGTTTCGAACTAGCCAGAAGGTGCCCACTCTGCAAATGTGAAACTGAATCAACTATACACCTACTTTGGAGCTATCAATTTTCCATGAAAGTTTGGTTGCTGCTAACACCCAGCTACTGCCTTTGAACATCACCATCTTCTGTCATGCAGTTGGCCTCAGCATGATCTAAAAACGGTATTAGGTTCTAGGCTGTGTAGTAAAAAAATTTGGGACTTGCTGCATGCAGCTGCCTTATGGATGCTCTGGGGAGAGTGAAACAGGAGAATCTTTCAAGAAAAAGAAAGATCTATCAAGCTAGTGGTGAAGCTAAAGCTGCCTTAGTCATGAAGTAATGCTTTTGAAAGGAAGTTCATGGAATATGGATAGATTAGACTGGCGCATATTCTCATGGGAAAGTTTATTCTACTAAGCTGGATTATGTACGGTCTCTCTATGTACACTCATTTCGTGGAATTCATTACTACACTACCACTGGAGCATTACAACATACAGTTAGCATTGCATTATACGAAAATATATAATTGTACCCACTTACCTCTAAGAATTTCTTTCTAGCTTCATCTTCTCCATATAATTGAGCTTCACAAAGGAAACACCATATCGACTCCTCCGTGTCATTAGGATTTTGTGCAACATCTAGGCGAAACTGCTCTGCCCCTTCTTCAAACCTACAAAAACACCAAATTTTCAAACTATCTCTCACCATGTTTGCTACATTTATCCAGAGAGAGAGATCACCTAAAGAAATGAAAACAATATTCCGGGAGTACTACCTATTTAGGTAATACAACGTAAGTCCCCGTTGCCAAAGATCTAATAACATACACAATTGCAAAACCGAACATTACCCAGTGCACGAATTGACAAATGCAGTGAAACAGATACATATAGAAAATTAGTTGACCTTACATGCTTTCTGGCGAGGATCCAACTCAATAGCTCTATCGAACTCGGCTAACGATCCCAAAACATCACCCTTAATCATCATCAAATTGAATTGACTATCAGAACGTAAACAAATATATTGAAAAGAATTCGAGTACAAAAATTGGGGGCTAACTGGACTTCTTTATACCTGTCTGAAGAGAACCATTCCTTTCCGAGTGGCAATAATGGCTTCGCGGGAAGAATTACCACCAGTCAAAGCATCAAAGATTCCTGAAATTCTTGGTATGAACGACTGGCGAGATAGCAATGGTGCTATGGTTTGTTGCTGATGAGGATACATTGTACTGGAAGTAGAGTATCCTCCATTGAATAGTAATTTGTTAGGTGTTCTGAGACTGAATGGAGTTGAGGAAGGAGAAGCAGAGCGATGGAAACATGAAGTCCCCAAAGGCTTAAACTGCAACATCAACTGAGAAAGTGTAGTGGTCATGGGGATTTCTGTGGGAGAGTCACAGGGAGATAAGGTTTTACAATGTACTTCGTGAGTGCCGAGTTACTCATGCTATTCCTGCTAGTTGGTGTAGGACTTGATCCTTTTGTTCACGGCCTTGAACAAGTTGAGCGTACTGTGGATAAATTTGGGGTGAAATGAGTCCGACGACCTTGACTGTTAGGGCATCCAATGGATAGGTAACTGCTTGGATGGCCAAATTGGCACACTGGATAGGTAACTGCTCAAATTTGGGCATTTGCATATCGGCAATAAGACTAATTTGGTAGAGTGCAACAAAAAGGGGTACCTCTAGAGGTCACTACTTATTTTTGGAGGGTACTTTATCAAAAATTCCGGTAGGTAATTTTGTTGGCCTGGGTATAGGCAATCCAACTGGGGACTGCATAAATTTAAACGAATTTAGAAGATATGTTATGGAGAGGTAAAACGATGTAATATTGTCTTAATGTCCTTGTCAAAATTTCCCTTTACTTTTATCAAAATTAGTGTATGGCATTCTCTTTCTAGCCGACCTGACCATTCTCTCCTCTCCCCTCTTCATTGTTTTCAGACGAGAAAACTCGTCGATTAATTCACTTGTGAAAGTTAATGCGAGAACTTCATCGTCGATTAATCTTTTCAAATAAGAATCGTATGAAACAAACTACTAGAAAACCTACAGGTAACTGAGCTTCTTCAACTCATCAGCAATCCTGTGTTAACTAATTCTGGTGAAGACTCTCTTACTTGGAGGCATGGTAACACTTTCTCAATCAAATCTTGTCATAATGCTATTGAAGAAGAAGGTTTTATCAGGTTCCCTCATAAGAACATTTGGAATCCAAGAATTCCTCAGAAAGTGTCTTTTTTCACTTGGTGCCTGTGTTATAATGCTGCTCCAACTTTGGATACTTTGAGGAATAGGATTGTCATCAACGGTTGTATCTTATGTAGGAAAGGTGCTGAATCTAATACCCATTTGTTTCTGCATTGTGAAGAGACTATGAAGTTGTGGCATTTCTTTTTCAACAACTTCAATTTAGTGTGGGTTTTCAGAGAAGATGTCAAAGCTAATATATGGGAATGAAGCAGTAAGAAAGGTAATTCTTTGAAACAAAGTTTATAGGGCTTGATTCCTTCTGCCATTTGGTGGACTGTATGGAATGAGCGCAATAACAAGATTTTTAGGGGCAGATTCAAGAATTCTGATCAGATCCTTCAAGAAGTAAAAATTTTGCTTTATAATTGGTCTATTGGCACCAATACTTTTGCTGGGTTTACTCTCAATATAGTGCTTCATAATTGGAATGCTTTGTTAGGAAGCCATTAGTTCTGCAATTTTAGTTTCTTTGTTTTGCTTTCCTCTTGGTTTTGACAGGTTTTTTCTGTCTTGTAATGCTACTTGGTAGCTTCTTTGTTTCCTATCAAATTAACCACTTCTTTGTGGTAATCTGATCTTTTTAATTAATAGCCCTTTTGCGTTAAAAAAAACCCTCAAGTGACCCTCAAATTGGAAAAGACATGCAACAATTTCAAACATTAAAAAAATCAGTTGGTGAAAAAGAAATCACTGAAAGTAAAAAAAAAAAAACGAGAAAATAGCGAGAATGAGAGAGTAAGTGATGACATAAACTCAATCAAGTACTTTATTTATTTTTTGGATGGCATGTTAGTCAGAAAAATATAAATTGTTGATTGCAGTTGTACGGTCGTCATGGTATCTCTTCAACTACCCTTTAGTCGGCACAGTTGTAGAACGAGTTGCGTGACGAGTTTTCAAAATGTTTTCATTATTGAAAGTCAACATTAACAGGGCCGTCATGGTCTTCATTCCTACATCTTGACAATTACTCGACTACTGGTGTAGTATGAGCAATCGTCAAGTTTTGAAAAGCCTAACCAAGACGACTAATAACTGCCAAAAAAAATGTGTCCAAATTTGTTATTAGTCGTCATGGTTTTGAAAAAATAGCCTGACGACTGTTGATACATGAAAATTATTCCCCTTAGCAGGGCTGGAGAGCCCCTAAAGGGGAGGTAAGCCCAATATAAAACATGGGGGACTTGGGGACTAAGGCCCATGTCCACTAGAAGGTATCCATATGATAGAAAGGACGAGGGAGGAATTAATGGAAAAGAGAAGGTTGAATTAGAGAAGGAGTGACATTAGTGGTAATTAAGGAGGTTCAGGGACACGTGGCATGATGTCATTAAAGGAATGGCTTTTGGGAAAGTCTATAAAATGAGATACATAATACAATGGAAAGCAGGTTCTCTCTCATACCATTTCTAGAAAGTGTTAGTCATTAGGTGTGACTAGGACGAGTAGCACCAATATCATATTCACCCTTCAACATTTAACGACCACACCCAGAGGCTCGTGCCTAGCCCACCATGAGGCACCAAGGAAGCACTAGCTCGGGCGTGTTAGAGAATAAGTTGATCAATCAACTGCCCAACCTAGAAAGCAAGAGAATGGGAATTGAAAAAGCGGTGGTCTAACAACCACACCCAATATTTCACTTAGCAATCTGTATGGACTAACTCCAATATACTTTCAAGAGAATCAACTAGACAATCAGACTCAATCTTAAGAACAATATATCAAAGAGTTATGTCTTTGTTTCTTAATGTAATCAGCAAATCAAACAGATAGAAATCCTTGAGCCTGATTATTATAAGAAACAACTTGGATGGTATCAAAAACCAATATCCAAGTGTCAATCAATTTAATCAACAACCAAAGGTTGGATTCCCAATTGTTTGAACTTACGCACAACCTGTGATATTTCAATTATATAAACAAATATGATGGGGAAAAGAAATAACACAGACACCAGAAGTTTTGTTAACGAGGAACCCGCAAGTGCAGAAAAACCCCGGGACCTAGTCCATATTTGAACACCACACTGTATTAAGCCGCTACAGACACTAGCCTACTCCAAGTTAACTTCGGACTGGAATGTAGTTGAGCCCTAACCAATCTCATACTGATCAAGATACAGTCACGTTCCTTACGCCTCTAGAAACACGCCGGATTCTGCGCACTTGGTTCCCTTAGCTGATCTCACCCACAACTAAGAGTTGCTATGACCCAAATTCGAAGACTTGATAAACTAATATGTCTCACACAGAAAAGTCTATTGAATAGATAAATATGTCTCACACAGATATACCTATGAATTTTGTTCCGTCTTTTGATAAATCAAGGTGAACATGAACCAAGCGATATACCGGACTTATATTCCCGAAGAACTGCCTAGAAATATCAATCACCTCACAATAATCTTAATTGTATGGTAGCGACACAAGATATTGTGGAATCACAAACGATGAGACGAAGATGTTTGTGACTATTTTTTATCTTGCCCATCAGAGATTAAATCTCGAGCAAATCTTAGAGAAGATAGTACTCAATCATGATAGAAAACAGCAAGATCAGAACACGTAACTACAGAGAAAATAGTTGGGTCTGGCTTCACAATCGGAATGAAGTCTTCAAGTCGTTAACCTACTTGGTTTTAGAAAAAATCTAAGGTTAAAGGAGAACCGACTCTAGTCGCAACTAGTATCACACAGGAGGTGTGGGGATTAGGTTTTCCACTTGCTAGAATTCTCCTTTATATAGTCTTTATATCAGGGTTTGCAATCAATGTTACCTTGGTAACAAAGCATTTAATGTTCACCGTTAGATGAAAACCTGATTAGACTCAAGCTAATATCTTTCGAACGTTAGATCGACATTAGCTTGTTACACACAAATGAAAAGTGACTTCATTTAGATATGAGTAATCGTACCTAAACGTGTACACCTTTGTTGGCTCAACAATAGTTAACCGAAGTTAGCCATATGAACATTTTCACATCAACCTTATTTATCTTAACCATAACTAGTTCAAATGAATCAAATGAAACTAGTTCTAGAGTTGTTCAATTGCTTATTTCTCAATGAAGTATACAAGACACAATTGAAGCAAATCAATTTTGATTCACTCGAATCAATTCATGAACATTATAGCCACGGTTTGCAAAAGATTGCATTCCTTGTTATATAAATGTATTAGTTCATGAACAAATCGATTTTAGAACATAACCCACTCAAGTATGAAAACGGGTACGCATAATTAAGTAGCCGGACTTGGATTGTGTTCGCCAGTATGCAAACTGGTACGCATATTGTCGTACACTTCCAAGTTTCGGTTGAATCCAGTATGCGTACTGGTACGCATACTAGAGTACCCGGACTTCAAATAACTTCGCCAGTATGCGTACAAGTACTATACTCTAGCTCCCGGACTTTACCTGACCTGGCCAGTACGTATACGGGTATGCATACTTCATTCCGGTCTTGGATCAACACATATGCAAGTACGCGTACTGTGCATATTATCCAATTATGGTTAAGTGTTCTAAACTCCCATTTTAATCATTGAAACATTCTTAGAAGACGATAATAGCTATCACACACAAACTATTAGCTTCAAAGCAATTTTCAAATAACCGAATGATCAATACGAAACATTCCGAGTCTACATCAAATGACTGTCTCACACAAATCATGTAAGATGTTACACGACGATTTTTACATGATCATCTTTTGACTTGCTTCAAGAATATAAGATGAACGTGGTTAAAGCTAAAGCTTACTAACACAAATTTCGAGAAATATCTAAGCGAGTTAAACTCAGCTCGAAATATCAAATGTGTATAATCGAAGTCTATATGGCTATACGACTTTTGTCTCAAATAGGATATATAGTAGATAGACTTTTGAGTGATAGATGAGTTCAAGTATCCACATACCTTTTGTTGATGAAGTTCCACAAGCTCCCCTTAGTAGTTCTTCATCTTCAATCGATGAATGCCGTGAAGTCTAATGCTGAACTACACTTTCTATCCTAATCCGAGGCTTAGCTGTAAGTAGACTAGAAATCAAGACTTATAGTTTTGGCAACTAAACTTGACAACAAGATTGAGATAGTAACGCTTGCGAGTTCGACCGAGCAGTGCTCTAACATGAATAGTATCAAGCCCAATCACACAAGGAAGAAGAAAAGACGCCTTGCAGGAGAAAGACAAACATCCAGCAACTGAGGACGCGCCACTCACGCGACTCTCCATGCAAGAAATGCAGAGAAAATTGGATGACCACATCCTCAGAGAACAAGAGCTAAGGAAGTTGTTAAAAATAGCCGAAGCTGAGCAAAACACCAAAGAAGCGGCGAAAAATATCGGAGAGGAGGAAGAAGAGCCTGTAATCATGTCGCAAGAGGCGATGACTAAGCACCTAGAAGCAAATTACCGGATATTAAAGCAAGATAACTACGACTTCATGACCAGTCCATACTCTTACGAACTCGCAGATTACCAATACCCCGAGGATTATACTTCGCCAAAGTTCAAAGTATACAATGGAAAAAGGAACGCGTGTGAACACCTTAGCCGATTCTTGTCCGCCATGAATGATCACGCGACTGATGGAAGGTTGTGCCTCAGAGAATTCCCGAAATTGCTAACAGACACGACGTTCACTTGGTACGACAACCTAAAGCCAGGTAGCATCAGCTCGTGGTCGGCTATGTCCACCCTTTTTCTCAGAAAATTCTATTCAGCCAGGAGAAAAATCACGTCAACAGATCTGAGCAAATGCGGCCAACACGTAGGGGAAGAAATAGGAAAATACATCACCAGGTTCCGCCACTTTGCGCTAGACTGTCACGAGGACATTAAGGAAGAGGCGTTGGTAGAAATTTGAATATGAGGAATGACGCCCCCTTTCAAGAGAAGTCTGGTGAACTTTCGATTTCCAATTTTTGTCGAACTAGAAGAGGCAGCAGCAAAGAAGATGAACTAGAAGAGGCAGAACTTCATGTTTCCATCGCTCTGCTAAAGATTTAAAAAACGATTGTTGAAGAAGAAAATAATAGAATTGTCCAAGAAGGAGATGAATAAGAGTGATAATAGTTACGCTCAAAATTAATTTGACTTTTGTAGGTGGTAATTAGGAAAAAAGAATTGAATTAAAAAGTAGAATTGCTTTGGAAATTTCAAGAGGGTGGCAAATAGGAAAAGTGTGGGTAGCAAATAGGTGAAACCTTCCATAAATTGGATATCTTTTAATTTTCTTTTTTCTATTTCCTATTTACACTCCTCCCCACAATTTTAGGTAGTTTTTTAATTCCAGCATTTTTATTAAAATAAAATATGTAAGTGACTAAGGGTAGTCAGGTAAAATACTATGATCTTTTTAAAATTTTGACAAAGTCAAAGAGAACTCACAATTTGAAATGGGGGGTATTTTTGTTTTAAGTTGATCATTTGGAAATTACCCAAGCAATGATATTCATTACCTATGGCGATTGGAAATATTTTAAATTGTTTAAAGAGAGTTTTCAGAACCACTAAGATATACGCATACCTAGTACGGTATCCTAGACATCTGAGCTCCGGAATAGGGGAGGTATGCATGCCCAATACACGTACCCTAAGGTTTCGAGTTCAAGTATGGGGGAGGTACGCATTCCCAGTATCCGTAGAATGGCTAAGGGTACAGATACCTAGTACGAGTACCCTAGCAGCCTGAGTTCACGAACTAGTTTATAGGTATGCGTACCCCTACACTTGTTACCCAATACGAACTAATCAGATGCTCATAAACTATTTTCAAAAATATGTTTGGCATTTCTACAACTCTATAAACACTTCTAAGATAGCGTTGATCACTAAATCACTTTGTGTTTGTAAATCATGGTTTAAGTCTTGAGTGTCAATGAACACGATTATGCTTATAAGTTTATAAGGCATATTTTCAAAGAACTGTCATTATACACTGTTTTATAACCCTGGATCATAGTGTATCGTCTTCTTTGTAATTTCAAGGCGAACTTCCACATGCTTACATGAATTCCTAACAAGAATTTCACCTAAACTGACAAAGTGTTTGCTTGAATCTTATGTTATCTTAGCTTGAATTCAAATATACATAGAGACTTAAAAATTTAAAAATAGAAAGACTCAAACAACTGGGTCACATAATCCCTGACACTTCTATGTCCTAGTTTCTTATTAAATTCATCCTCTGTGAACTTTGATTTCCTCTGAGAAACATAATTAGGTTTATGACTTGAATACTTCACTTAAGGATTCATAAATCCACGTAGTCTATCTTTAACTAGATTGTTCGTGTATCCTGATCTTGTTCTTATTGATCGTTGAGGTTTTCGTTAATCTCCGATCAGGAACGAGATATATAGAAATCGCAAAGCTCTCTTTGTATCAAACTTTGTGATTCCTCAAGATAAATGTCTAAAACTCTTCTTGATTGATTTGTTTAGATTGTTGTTGATAGGTGGTTAGTAATCCAGGCTTCTCAGCTAACTGAGTGTAAGTGTTCCAGATTTGTGAGGTTTCTAACTTTGATTATTGCAAATAGATTTCAAAGCCTTGATATAAATGATCTAAAAGGAAATCAAATAGGATTATATCTATCAGAGGAAGAACGGTATCAAAAGTCTTCACTTAGGTTAAAGCAACTCTTAGGCTGTAAAGGATATCATCTAATCAATTGCGTAGAGCCTTGTGAGGTTCGTGGGACGTAAGGAGCACGACTGCGGCTGAATTTCTTGAAGGGTTAATTAGGTTTTGGTCTCAACTATATTCCAGTGCAAAGTCTGATAGTAAGCTAGTGTCTGTAGCGGCTTAATACAACTTGGTGTTCACAGCTAGACGAGGTCCCGAGGTTTTTCTGCATGTGCAGTTTTCCTCGTAAATAAAATTTTGGTGCAATGTGTTTTTTACTTTTCCAAATTATATTGTATTATCTTTATAATATGAATAACACAAGTAGTACATATTTTAAGTCCTTAATTGTAATCGATAACGATACTTGTCCTTGTTGAAGGGTGGTTTTAGTTTTGGCTCTACCCATCCTAGCTACACCAAGTGACCTCACTATACCAAGAGTAGTAAGAGAGAGAGTTCCCTTTCCATTGTACATTGTCCTTCTTTATATAGACTTTCCCAAAAGTCCCTCATTTTATGTCATCATGACACATGTCTTAGACCTCCTTAATTACTTTTAATGCCATTCCTTAATATAACCCCTTCTTATTTGTTAATCCCTCATTTGTCCTTTTTACCTCAAGGGTATTTCTTCGTTGGACTAGGGCCTAGTCCCCAAGTCCCCATATCTCACACTAGGTTTATCTCTCCCTTTAGGGGCACCCCTATCCCGTTAAGGGGTTTCATTTTTCATGTATCAACATTAGTCCCCTGACTGTTGGGTCAATTGTTAAATGACCCAATAGTCATAAAAATCTTTTTTGGGCGCCCCTCCCTTCGCAGGAAGTTGAGATGAGGAACCCTTCCTCCTTATTGATTCTATAATCATGGGCGACGCTTAACTTTCCATCGCGCGAATTTCGGTTTCTTTCGGTTGCCATTCCCTCTGCATAACTGCGACGTTCAGTACCTGAGGTTCTCTCTATATATATAGGGGTGTTAGTTTGTTTCACCTTCATCTTTATTCTTCTTACATCATCTTGAACGTATCCATATACTCGCCATGTCCAGCAGCTCCGCCAGTAGTTCGTATGAAGAATCTAGTGAATCTGAAGGGACCATGAACGAAGGTTCCGAGGAGACCCAGTAATCGGAGAAGGATAAAGTCCTTCTACCTCCTCCAGCAGATGGTAAATCATATACAATCGCGGAGTTTACAAGCGGGTCCGCTCTGAAACGTGCGCTGAGCCTAAGGGAGCTCCGCGGAGGTAAGCGCGTTTTTCCTCTTGACGATGTCTTAGTTCCTTGACTTCTAAATCCTCCTGTATTACCTTATCCTCCTTCCCCTGTATGGCTCATGCAACTTGAGTCGGAGACTATGGATGATTTTGCGTTTAAAACGGTGCCGCGAATGGCTATTCATCGTGGCGACTATGATCTTCCCCTTATTGATATTTGGTCTAAGTTAAAAACTCATCTGATGTGGCCACATTGGGCATCTCACATACGCTCCAATCCTAGTCACGCGGCTGCCCTTTGTAGAGCGGGTATCGACGAAGCTATAAACTCGTCTTTTAAGCGGGAAGTGAAGAGATGTATACGCGATATAACACGTTTTTTTTGCCGTTGGGTTCCTCATGTTCATACTCTTTTTACAACGTGGGGAGAAGCAACCATCGTCTAGAGGATGTAGTCGCCCTTACAGGTCTGCCAATCCACGGTAATCATTCGGATGACGAAGCGGCTGTCTATGGAGCGTTGAACGACGAGGACAAAAAGCTGTGTACTTTTTTGTTGAAATGTAAGGACGATTCCCGTCGTGAATTGGTGCGAAAATACCAGGTGCTTCCGAAGCAAAGTGAGGGAAAGAAAGTTGTTGGCTCAGACAAGAAAGGGGCATCTTCATCTGTTGTGAAGGGGAAGGATAAGTAGGTTGAAGAGAAGAAGGTTCCTTCGACGCGCCCAACGGACGAGAGACTACTATCTAGCTCTATCTGCGCATATGAGGCGATTCATGGATCTCCATCTCCTTCAACAGAGGATGGTCCTGAATGGGTTACTAAAACCAATCGTTGTGCTTCCTTTCCTCTTTGGCTGAAGTATTGGGCTCCGCGGCTAGTTGATGGAAAAGTTCTTCCCCCCAAGCGAAAAGAAAAAAATCCTCGCGCGGAGTTTGCCGCTTTTATTTTATTTTGGCTTTGTCATGATGTGTTTGAATACATTCCCCAGGATACCATTAAGGGTGAAGTCGTGCCGATGGCGGTGTTGTTGTCTCGCGACGTCTGTTTCCCGCTTGCGTCGATGTTCTTAGGTGGCTTGTATCACCATCTAGACTTGTTCTGTCAGGACCTTCAGAAAGTGGGTTCGTCTCACAAGATTGAAACTCATATCCCGACTTCCTTCATGGAAGCGTGGTATTGGGAGCATGTTGCTCCATGTGCGCCTGATCCTAATGAGATAGTGATTCACCGTGAGGAGGATGTTAGGCAAGACGATAGTTCGATCAAGAGGGTCCCCATTGTTTACGGCTACCCGAGGATGGCTCTTTGGAATCTTAAGGGGAAAATACCCAAGGGCGATGTTGGAAAGCACTTGGACGTGGCTAAGGACTTTGCATCATTTCCTTACCAAGACGGTCGATCGGGTCCAGTGCATTATGATTTCATTGCGCCTTTTGACACGGAGTTAGACTCGATGAAGCTTCTGACAGAGGCAGATTTTGATCCGGCGATGGCCGTGTTGCCTGGTTATCTCCCTGGTTTCTATGCTGGCAAGTTTATCATCATGTCTTATAACCCTGATCGTGCAGCTCGGCAAGTTGGGTTTGATCAAGGGGTTCCCCATAGGTTTCCTCCTTTGGAAAGCTCTGATATTGGGGATGTCATCGCTAGTTTTGATCGTTTTGTCTTTAAGGGGGCGACGCGTCTGTCTGATCGAGGGATCAACTTTTCATTAAAGTAGCCTATCTCCGCGCGCCCCTAGCGGTTACTGAAAGGTCCCACGAGTACCATGATTTCTTACGGCGTCGAGCTTTGAATTTTCTTTTGCGCGAATCATCTCCTCCACGTGACCTGTCTGTTCAAGACCTCCGAGCACTTAATACATCTGGCCGAATTAAACTTGATGATGTCGTAGTTGTTGAGCACCGCTTCGTTCCAGCCAATAAAGGTCGCCCTTTAGAGCCTTTAGTGAATTCTTTGGATCCTCTTGAGAGTCATGAGCCTGCGAAGCCGAAGAAAGGGTCGTTTTCCGATCGCAAGCCTCTGTGGATAGATGTAAGACCACCTGCTAGTCTTTTGGCATCGCAGGTACTTGTTGTTTCTTTTGTTTTGTATTTCTGTTACCTATTGTTACACCTCCCCCCTATTTTGATAAAATGAGAGGTGGGAATTAATTTCTCAAGAAGCTCCTCATTCCAATCGCGTGGGGTGGAATCCCCCTTCTTACATGATGGAAGAGTACCTGAACATGCCCGAGTGTGATTGGACTGAGAAGAGTCTTAGGATGAAAGCTAGGCGAGAGGCGGCCCAATTGTCTGCTCCGCGCCCTTGTTCTTATGTTAATGCCTCGTCCTTGCAGTCTCAGCAGGGCCATCAGAAGAGCGCGTCGCGGCCTCCTGTGGGTGCAAGTAGCAGTCCAACTCCTTCATTTGTAGACCAGTTGAGGAATCTGGGGGTCTGCCTTCCCAAAGGGACTGGTTGGGTGTCTCCGCGCCTTCATATATCGTTAGTTCATCCTCTTCGGGTTGAAACCGTCTGTGTTAGGGATGAACTTCCGGTGTCTCCTGGTGTTGTTCTGCAATCAATGAGCCCCTCTGGGTCCAGCCGATCAGTTTTTGGTGGGTCTTCATCCCACGCGGCATTAACCGTTAATGATCCTGCAGGTTGCCCCCTATTTAATACGTGTCTTCGTTCTTATTATTCTTATTTACTCTCTCCTTCTCCCTCTCTCCTTTTTTTTTTTATAAATCTAAGTTGTTTTTGCTATGGTCCTCATCTCTTGTTTGTCAGGCTCTACTAGTGACTCTGAGTCGTCTTCTAAATCTTCCACGTCTCACCCTATACCCACTGATATTCAGCCAGACTCATCGATTCCTGAGGTTAGTTCCTTCTATTTTCTCTCTCTCCTCTTTTTTTTTACTTATGTTCATTTATTATTACTTTCTTTTTGCTGAAATATTATCGTTGGCGCTAGAATATGGGCAAGAAGCGAAAGGAGGTTGTTAAGCCTGATACGGACGACGTGCGACGATGGGTCTTCTAAGCGCGCTAGGATGGATGGCAGTGGTTCGTATGCCCCCTCGGAGAAGCAGACTGGTTCTCCTGTTTCTGATATACCAGTCATCCATGTTGTGTCAGAAGACTCTGAAGATGCGAAGCTTTGTTTCCCTTTGGTGGTGAGTGCCGCCGAGGATGGGGTAGATCCTGCCACTCACACCCTCGTCCACGGATTTTGGGTTATGACCATTTTCGTTGCTACTTATAGAGACATCGTCGAGCGCGGGGGTGGTCACATGGCGAAGGCGGGTCTTCTGGACGTTCGCATTTTGTGCTGTATGACTAAGAATCTTTTGGAGATCGCCGATCAGCTTACGCGCGTAGGGGATGATCATGTTGACGCAGTGACGATGCGTGGCTGGGAAACTGATGTGCAATATGCACTTAATGTTAAGTTCCCGATAGTGTGGTTGGAGGAGTTGCTGGCAAAGGTGAAGGGTCGTAATGACCCTCGTGGTCGGCTTACGAGTCAGATCTCTCAATTAGAGGGGGAGCTGAAGAGGCGCTCGGAGACAACTGCAAGAAAGAAGGAGGTGCTGAATCTGTTACTTGCTGATGTTGGAGTAGCTAATGATGAGGTGCTACGGGCCGAGACTGCAGAAGCGACGGTTCGCACTGAGCTTGAGAAGAAGCGACAAGAGTTGTCTAGGTTCTAATTTGCTTAAAGCGCTTCTTCTTTGTGTTGGCTTTCCCTTCATCTTCCTTTATTGGACTTGTTTTTTCAGATGATATGTTTGTTGTTGTTTGTTTGTTTTTTGTTTTTTTTGATTGTGGGATATCTTTATGGTGTTTGATTAATTATTAATCTGTTATTAGTGTTTTCGTTATCCTTGGTTCCATGTAGCTTTGGCTGTTTATAATTCTCTTCTCTTGTTGTTGGGAGGTGTGTGAGGTTGGGTGAGCGTTTTTGTGACGCGCTTATTATCCCCTCTTTTCCATTTTCGTTATCTTCTCTCCTTTATTTTTTTATATATAAGTATGTCGTTGGATGGGTGTCCACTCCCCCTTCTTTTTATCAGAGGGAAGCAGTGGGATGAGCGGGCGTTGGATAAACGAGCTTACTCCCTTTTTTTTTTAAATCAGAAGCGTTGGGATGGGTGTACATTTATGCACGCGCTTACTCTCCCTTTCATTTTTTAGGAGAAAGTGGTGGGCTTGGAGGGCGTTGGATAAACGTGCCTACTCCCTCTTTCTTTTCTTAGAAAGAACCGAGGGGTGGGTGGGCGTCGGGTGCACGCGCCTACTCCTTTTGTTATTCATGTTATTCATATGGCCTTCTGTGGAGGTATTTAGCTAGTCGACTGTCTTTGGTATTCCTGTGATCTTTTGTAGATTTCTCAGCCGATTGGGCGCCTTTGGCGTACCCGTGGTTTTTGTAAATTTGTCAATCAATCAGGCGCCTCTTGCGTTCCTGTGTAGGTTTGTCAGTTATTCGTGCGCCTTCGGTGTACCTTTAGCCTTTTGTAAATTTGTCAGTCGATCAGACGCCTTTGGCGTTCCTGTGACCTTCCGTAGATTTGTCAGCTGTTCGGGCGCCTTTTAGCGTACCCGTAGCCTTTTGTAAATTTGTCAGTCGATCAGGCGCCTTTGGCATTCCTGTGACTTTTTGTAGATTTGTCAGTCAATCAGGCGCCTTTGGCTTTCCTGGGACCTTTTGTAAATTTGTCAGTCAATCAGGCGCCATTGGCTTTCCTGAGACCCTTCGTAGATTTGTCAGTTAATCAGGCGCCATTGGCTTTCCTGAGACCTTTTGTAGATTTTCCAGTCGATCAGGCGCCATTGGCTTTCTTGAGACCTTTTGTAGATTTGTCAGTCGATCAGGCGCCATTGGAGACCTTTTGTAAATTTGTCAGTCCATCAGGCGCCATTGGCTTTCCTGAGACCTTTTGTAAATTCGTCAGTCGATCAGGCGCCATTGACTTTCCTGAGACCTTTTGTAAATTTGTCAGTCAATCAGGCGCCATTGGATTTCCTGAGACCTTTGTAAATTCTTCAGTCAATCAGGCGCCATTGGATTTCCTGAGACCTTTTGTAGATTTGTTAGTCAATCAGGCGCCTTCGGCTATCCTGCGACTTTTTCACATCATATTGCTTTTGAATTTCAAAAGGGAAAATTATTCTTACCATAAAGGGAAAAAGAGGGGGGGTTACAGTGTGGTGTTGTCATCCATATTCTTCCCCTCCTCCTTTCTTTTGCATTAATGGCGAGGAAAAGGGTCATTCTCAATCGCTTGCTTAGTTTCTCCGAGCTCCCCAGCGGCGCGTTTGCGTTCAAATATACTTCTTATAGAAAAAAATTCTTTTGTTGGGTGCCCCAACCTTTGATGATAGTGGCGGTACCTGGCGGAGTTCTTATCGATTTTGTTAACGTCTACTACTGTCGGGGGCAGCTGAATTTCTTGTTCGGTGACCCACTGTCCCAGTAATTCGACTTCGGGCACTTTGCTGCGAGGAAGGGTGGGGGTGGGTTTGAGTCATGCCTAGACCTTCCTAGGGATGCACATGAACCGTCCCGTCCCGTGGAACCGTACCGGAACCGCAGGAACCATATCGGTACCGTCCCAGAACCGCGGTCAGATGGGACAGGTACAAGTACCAAAAAATGGTATCGTGCCTAGAGTAGGTACAAGTAACGGTTCTAAGCTATTCCCGTCCCGTCCCGTCCCTTAGTACCGAGAAATAAGTAATAACGTCTAATAATAGTTAGGGTTTTTGAAAACTAATTAGTTTTTGTTCATTTCTATTTAGTTTTTGTTGATTTTTTTAGATTTGAAACTGATTGTAATTTTTTGGTTTTTGATTTTAGGATTTTGGAATTTTTGGTGTGGTTCATAACTTCATTTGAACGTAGAACTTAGAAGATTTTTTGCTTTATTTTCTTTTTTATAATTTTACATACGCTATGGGTAAAGAACCGGTACCGTCCCGTCCCGTACCGAGTTAAACAGGTACAGGTCTCGTCCCGTACCGAGTTAAACAGGTACAGGTCCCGTCCCGTACCGAGTTAAACAGCTACAGGTCCCGTCCCGTACTGCACAGGTACAGGTACCGGCCATAGGGAGGTACAAGTACTGAGCTAGGCAAAACCCCGTCCCGTCCCGTCCCGTCCCATGTGCATGCCTAGACCTTCCGTTTCTCCCCTGGTTTCTACTGGTGGTTTGGAATTGGTCTCTCCTTTCTCTGTTAGTGTTTACGTTGCGCGATACCTCAGGTACGGTGCTGACTGTATGACGCCAAGCAAGGTCTATGGGTACTTCTTCTATGAAGTCGGCGATCCTTTCAGCCGCTTCTTCTAACTCGACGAAGGTCTGGAATCTAAAATTGATCAAATTCCCCTTGAAAGCTGGGATCATTCCTCGTACGCAAATCTCAACGAGTGATTCTTCACTGGTGTCTTCGTGGCAGTCTAGTGCCAAGCGCCGGAACCGTAAGATGTACTTTCTTATTTCTTCTCGCATCCGTTGTCCGTTATTGCTCAAGTCTATTGTCGTGATTTTCCTCTTGGCTGAATAGAATTTCCGAAGAAAGAGTCCGGACATAGTCGTCCAGGAATCCACGGCTTCTGCCTTTAGGTTGTCATACCAGGTGAACGTCGTGCCTGTGAGCGATTTGGGAAATTCTTTTAGGCACAACTTTCCGTCGGAGGCTCTATCATTCACCTCTAATAGGAATCGGCTAAGATGTTCCCGTGCGTTCCCCTGTCCGTCATAAGTCTTGAATTACGGAGAAGTGTAGTCCTCGGGATACTGGTATTCTCGGATGTTTGTTGGGTATGGACTGCTTACGTGACAGTGGTTATCTTGCTTTATCACATGATAATTCTGCTCCAAGTACCTCGCCATTTCTTCCTGTGACATCGTCGTTGTGTTGTCGTTTTTGTTCTCCTCGCCTTTCGTTGTTTCGTTGGGAGTTTTTTGTCCTGTTATTACCGCTTATCCTATCCAGTCTTCAAGATCATGCCTTCTGCGTGAGCACTCCTCTAGTTCCTTTTGCATATTTTGCATAGTTGGTGACATGGGTTTTGGCAGTTAGGTTGCTTGCATGTGCTTCCTTTGTGTTGCTATTATCTCTTAGTTTTGGAACCCATGTCCCACAAATTGTTTGATAACACTTGGATCGGTGTTTCTTCCTCGTTGTCTTCGTATTCAATTGTTACTTCCTCTAAGTTGATGGGTCGGTCAGTTGCTTGGTTTTCTACCGCACCGGAGTTAGCGCCTCCTGAGTGTATCATGATGAGCTAGGCACGAGCCTCCGGGTGTGGTTTCCAAATGTTGAAGGGTGGTTTTAGTTTTGGTTCTACCCTTCCTAGCTACACCAAGTTGAAAAAGCGGGGGTACAACAACCACACCCAATATTTTGATTAGCAATCTGTATGGACAAACTCTAATATACTTTCAAGAGAATCAACTAGACTCAATCTTAATAAAGTATATCAAAGAGTTATATCTCTCTTTCTCGATTCAATTCTTACTCAAGCAAATAGTAATCTGCGTGTCTAATTGAATACAAGAGAAATCACTTGAACGGTACCAAAGACCAATGTTCAAGTATCAATCAATTTCAATCAACAACCAAAGGTCGGATTTCCAATTGATTGATTCTAACGCACAACCTGTGATATTTCAATTATATAACAAAATATAATGCAGAATAGAAATAACACAGACACCAGAATTTTGTTAACGAGGAAACCGCAAATGCAGAAAAACCCGGGACCTAGTCCATATTGAACACACACTGTATTAAGATGCTACAGACAGTAACCTACTACAAACTAACTTCGGCCTGGACTGTAGTTGAACCCCAATCAATCTCACACTGATCCAAGGTATAGTTATGCTCCTACGTCTCTGATCCCATCAGGATACTATGCACTTGATTCCATTAGATGATCTTACCCACAACTAAGAGTTTCTACGACCCAAAGTCGAAGACTTTAATAAACAAATATGTATCACACAGAGAAGTCTACAGGAATAGATAAATATGTCTCCCACAGAAATAACTACAAGTTTTATTCCGTCTTTTGATAAATCAAGGTGAACATGAACCAATTGATAAACCAGACTTATATTCCCGAAGAACATCCTAGTATTACCAATCACCTCACAATAATCTTAATCGACGCGGCGAAAGAAGATATTATGGAATCACAAACGATGAGACGAAGATGTTTGTGACTACTTTTCTATCTTGCCTATCGGAGATATAAATATCAAGTCAATCATTACGATTATACTCAAAATGATAGAAGATGCAAGATCAGATCACACAACTACGAGAAAGTAGTATCAGTCTGGCTTCACAATCCCAATGAAGTCTTTAAGTGGTTTTTAAGAAGAAACCTAAGGTTAAAGGAGAATCGACTCTAGCTAATACAACTAGTATCACACAGGAGGTGTGGGGATTAGGTTTCCCAGTTGATAGAGTTCTCCCTTATATAGTTTTTCAAATCAGGGTTTGCAATCAATGTTAGCTTAGTAACAAAGCATTCAATATTCACCGTTAGATGAAAACCTGATTAGATTCAAGCTAATATCTTTCAGCCGTTGGATCGAAAACTTAACTTGTTACACACAAATGAAATGCACGATTTTAGGTTTGTGTAACCGTACCCAAACATGTACATTTGTTGGTTCAACAATAGTTAACCAAATGGTTAGCCATATGAGCACTTTCATATCAACCATATTCTTCTTCACCATAACTGTAGGATCAGATTCTCGCAACAATTATGTCTCAGCGAAATTATCAACAGAATTGCACAATAGCGTCACAGAACAGTTTCAGAAAACAACGTCAACAAATATCATGGGAAAGATGTGATAGTCTTGCGAAAATAAGAAAGCGTGCGAAGTCAACATTTGTAAGGTTGCGAGAATGTCGCAAACCATATCCGAAAATAAAGGATAGATTAGCTTTCATCCATTATGTATTTCCCTTATAAATAGTCATTCGAATTGTAAAGGAGAGTGAGATCTTTTTTGAGTGAGAGATAAGAAAATAGGAGAGAGAAAGTTGAGAGCAGAGATCATTCTTGATTTCTTTATTTTCCTTGTAAGAATATTCAGAAATTAATCAATAAAATTAAGAGTGTAAACCTAAAAATAGGCTGATCAACGATAAAATCATACGAGGGGTGTATTGTAGGATTTCCTGCAACTACATAATGGCGCTAGAAACAGGGACGATTGAAGATTGAAGACTATTCTAGAAAAAATCGAAGATTAACATTGAGATTTGTGATAATTTAAAGTAGTTGATTAAGAATTTTTCATAATTTCTTGAAACACTGTTAGCATTGAAGAAATGGCTAGAAGAAGAAATACATCCGAACAACCAACTACTATTAGAAGAAGCAAAAGAATTGCTGGAAGAGAAAGAAGTGAAGTGGGAGAATCTACTAGAAGGAGAAATAATAGAGAAAATATAATTCAATCACCAATTCAACAAACACTAGTTCAAGAGAGGAATACAGATTATGACAGAGTGAGCGTACACACTTGGCGATCAAATTCAGCAGAAGAAATAGAAGAAGAGCAACAAAATAGAAATTACAGACAGGAAGAGAGAAATCAAGAAGCAGATGAAGGAATAATTCATGGAGATGAAGAAATTGGAGCGTTAGAAACATTTAGACGAAGAATACATGAGGAAAGAAGAGCTGAGGCGGAAGAGCGTGCAAATTTAACAAGACAAAATCACGAATTAAGGATGGAGAATATCAGATTGCAGAATAGAAGATCGAGAAGTATTACAAAATCATATTCCAGATCAACTAGAAGAGAAATGAGGCAAAATTCACCTACAATCAATGTTGGAAACAATATTCAGAAGAAATGTCAAATCCTAATGAAGAATATCGCGAAAATAGAGAAAGAATTGATGATCGTTACATTCCACAAAATGAAACTTTTGATGATAGGAAAATTGAGGAAATCAAGAGAACGGGCAAATTCAGAGACAAAATAACCAAGATGGCGAAGGAAATCAAGAGGAGGGAAGAAGAATTTTACATGTGAGAGAAAATCAAAGAAATCAACAGACAATTGAAGAAGAAATTGAAAGACATAATGCTGAACAAGCACGTTTAATCTGCGAACGTGAAAATTGAGAGCGGAAATGGAAGCAAGAGCTTCAGGAGACAATTCGCCAGAACAATCATGACAACCGAGAAAGAAGGCGTATACAAAACTAATAATGATAATCTCAATGAGGAGTATGATAGAGTGAAGAGAATGGCTGAAAGACAGCGAATTGAGTTGATAAGAAATGAACAAAATTATGGAGGGGAAAATGAACGACATCATCATTGCGAATTCAAGATAGGATGAGGAAGAGAATCGCAGAAGAAGACGAGATGAGGATAATGAAGAAGAGATACAAAATTTCGCAAGAGAAGATAACGTGAACGCAGAAGAAGAGAAGCAAAATTAAAGAGACCAATGGGTCAAGATTCAGGAGTAAATAACAAATCTTGAAAGAATTAGAAGAAATGAGAGGAATGCTAAATAACAGAGGAGAAGTAGGTAGAAGACAATTGGATGAAGCAATAGAAGAAGCTGCGAAAACTCCATTTACAAGGGAAGTACAATTAGGAGGAATACCACCGAAATGCAATTTGCCCGCATTAACCAGCATTTTCGATGGAACAACTTGTGCAATTCAACACATTAAAGCTTATGTGAGGTGCATGTTACAATGGGAAAATCATGATGCGGTATTGTGCAAATATTTCGCATCCAGCTTAACAGGAGAGGCGTTAAAATGGTTTGAAGGTACCAAAGAACACAATAACCTCCTTCAATCATTTGCAGACCACATTCTTGGGAGCATATATAAGTAATAATTCCTCACGACCTGGTATAGAAGATGTGTTTGGATTAAAACAAAGGATTGGTGAAAGTTTGAAACACTTGACTAAAAGATGGAGAACTATGTGTAGCGAAATGGCTGGCCGTGTAGATGAGAGATATCTCATATTATCATTTATCAATGCTATGTTTGCAACAAACCTGTTGTATGTCCAAATTTTCAGAGTCAAGAATACATTACAATGACTGAATTGCGAGAACTTCAAGAAGAATACATTGCTTTGAGGAAAACAAAATGAAATGGAATCATATCCAGTTGCGAATACCAGCTCACAAGCAGCGAATGCAAGCTTATTACCCAAGCTAATAAATACAGTGGCGAATACTTCGCAAGTACAACAAGAAAAGGTGACAGGTAACAATCAGCAGAAGTTGGTAGCTATGGGAAGTCGAGATCAAGAAGAGTATGAAAGAGAAAGAAATTTCTACAGTCGTGGAGGAAATAACAAGATTCAAAGACTCGATCAACCGCAAGAAACTTATGGAGGTCAAAGACCAAACTTTAAGAGGACAAGGAGGTCATAAGGTAGTATGGGAAGAAATCAAGATGCCACCTCTAAATGCAAGTGTGGAGAAGATATGGGAAGCTATAATCTTGATGGAAAATATACCAACACCGTGGAACATGGGAACGGAACCACCTCCAAATCACAGAAGTCATGAATTTTGTTCTTATCATCATTTTCATGGACATACCACAAACGATTGCAGAAATATAAAGAGATTATTTTGAGAATGATAGATCAAGGAAATTAAACGACTTTCTGGTAGGGCATCCACAACCTCAACCATTACCACCACCACCAGAACATCACAAAGTGAATACAATGAAAAAGAAAGAAACATTCTTCATAGAAGTTGGTGCAAAAGCAAAAAAATCTATTCTGTCACTCTATCGTACATTCATATAAGACAATTGAAGATTTCATGATAATGTTTTAAGAGTGTTCGCAAGAGATAATAATGGAAAAAATTATGAATATTGCGAAAATTTCGCAATAGAGGAATGGCAGAAACAATAATTTCTTTACCGCAGAAGAAGTTCCCGAAGGAGAAGAGATGCATGACAATCCATTGGTAATAAAATTAGAGATTAATCCAAAACCAAAAAGATGAGGATGATGAAGCTGAAGATTCATGGGCAATCAATAGAATCCTAGTCGATACTGGAAGCTCTGTGAACATCTTATTTTATCATACTTATAAAACCATGGGTGGAAGAGATGATGATCTTATACCATCAACATATAAGATATATGGTTTTAATGGTACTGCAAACAAGCCTAAAGGGGAGGTTACTATGCAAATTCCATTGAAGGGAATATCTTCAGAAATCTCATTCTGTGTGTTGATGTAGAATCACCCTACAATGCATTAATTGGTCGACCTTGGCTACATGGGATTCTGGTGTAGCTTCAACTTTCCATCAATGCCCTCACCCCAATGGTGTAGGAATCATAAAGGGAGATTGGGTTGAAGGAAAGAAATGTTACGAAACTGAGATAGAATCTTGCGAAGGAAGAGCAAACAAGAAGGAAAACTGGCGACACAAAATCAAGGATGTACAAAGAAGTGAGAAGTTGATGGTGGATACAATCGAAAAGAAAGGAGAAGAGATGTTACAAAATCAATGCTAGCTCAGGGTAAAAAGGATGAACATACCATTACCAAGGAAGCAGTAGCAGAAAATCATAAAGAAGCAGAGGAGGGCAAAAGTAATAAAACAAGAAATGTATGAATGATTAAGTTGTTGCGATAATCTCGCAATAAGTAAAATTCTCAAAAATACATTTGATTGAACAACAAAATTGAGATTGCGAAATTCAGATACAATATTATGAATTGCGAGACTCTCGCAGAGATAATGAATTTTACAGAAAATAATCAGAAAAGAATGACAAAAGAGAAAGAGGCGAACCTTTATGGCGTACACCCTAGTTCGCGAATAAAATTTCGCAAGAGGCAAATGTAAGACCTAAAGTACGTCATATTAGGGGGTACCTATTGCATGACTCAGGGAAAGGCTACACCGCCACCGGAACCTGAGTCATGGAGATTTGGGGTCAATAAAGCCCATCCGGGAGAGGCACCTTGGATTCTCAACTTAAGCATATGACTTAGGTTGGGCGACTAAGGTAATAAGGACTCTCCCAAGGAGTGCAGATCTGATCAAGGCGCCGAGGTACACGGTTGAGTCAAGAGTGCGAGGGCGTTTGAAGCGTCCTTGCCATTCTTGACAAGTCTTGGCTTATACTGCACTCGGCCCGAAGAAAACCCCACTTAGGGTGCAGTCTCGTAACCATAAGCCCTATAGGTAAAAGGGATAAGAGGCTGCGAAAACAACTGGTTGTTGTTAAGACTGGATGGGAGGAGCTAACCTTGTATGGTAGAAGTACGCCTCCTTGAAGGGGCAACCAGGGGGAAGATAAGGGCGGCACCCTCCATTAGGGAGCTGATAAGTGTCTTAAGACGCAAATGTCATGAGGCTTATTTCGCAAGGATAATTAAGGCTTGTCATATTTGTGCAACATCCTGAAGAGGCAATAATACAAAAGAAAAAGATAAGAGATCAATGGGTTTTCGCATGAAAGTGCGAAGACGTCCTGCGATTTCATCGCAAGACGGCAATGTCATGGGGCTTTATTTTCGCAAGAATATTTAGGCCTGTCATATTGTCGCAATATTCCTGAAGAGGCCATAATACAGAAAAAAAGTTAAGGCAAGATCAATGGGTTATTGCATGAAAGTGCAAGGACGTCCTGCGATTTTGTCGCAATGACAAGAGGTGGCATAATAAGACCTTTAATTAGGAAGGCAAAATAAGACCACACAGGAATGAGATTTTGAAAAGAAACAAAATTCACTTCGCAAAACTTGCGAAATTATACAATAAGAAAAGTTTATGAAATCTCATTTGGATTCAAATAACAGAGGCAAGTATGGGAATGTATGAAATTAGAAAATGTTATTTGTCTCCATATGAGAGATTTACTCAAAAATTCAAGAATTAATGATTATATTGATTAACTGTATTGCAAAGAAGAATTGTTTTAATTTACGCAGGCAAAATGAAAAAACACAAATATACAGAAAGAAGAAATAAATATACAAGTGCTACAAAGAATCAAAGAAGAAATAAAGACTATTTCTTGGTTAATCCTTCATTATCTTCATCAGACTTATTTCCTTCTTCATCTGCGTCAGAATCCTCATCACCATCAGAACTTCCATCACTATCAGATTCTTCATCGTCAGCTTCACTATCAGAGATAATCAAATGGGAGTATTCTGTGGGATTTCTCTAAAAGACAAGGGTAATCAGAATGTGGGATATTATGATCATCACAAACCATCTGGATGGTTTGATTGCGAAAATGCATAGCATCATTCTTAAAATTTCAATGGTGATTTTGATTTGATTCTTCAATCTAGAATACTTGTCGTTGCGAGAAGAAAGATTCTTTGCGAGTTCCTCCTTTTCAGCTTCAAGTTCTTCAATCTTTTCACGATATCTATTTTCAGAATCTGCGAACAAAAGACAACCAATTATTAACTTGATGAAAATCATAAGAAGCAAAAGATTAGTAAAGAAGAGCAATTAGCAACCTTCTCTGTCAGAAATCATGTCTCTAATCAAGGCTGTATGTTCAACTTGGAGACTAACATTTACGCCTAAATCTTTTCTAGCATCATCTAAAATTTTCGCAGCCCAGACAAATTCTCCTCACTACTTATGAGAAGACGAGAACGAATTTGATTTTCCCTTTCGCAGAGTTCAATATTCTTGCGGTTAGCTTCATCTCGCTCAAGTTGAACTTCAAGGAGAGCCTCTTGGAATTTCGCCAGCCTTGGCACCTTGATCAGAGATACGATCTTATCATCTATGAGACCGCTAATCTTGGTTCTCAACTCATTGGTTTTCTCTTGGAATCAATAAGGAGACGTTTAAATCTGTTGCTAAGCCTAAACTGGATCTATGATCAATTTCTAAGAGGCGAAATTGTGATCTAAGTTCATTTAGAGAAAGAGATGAAATTCTATCATTTGAGAAAGCTATTTAAGGAATTGTTAAGACGTTCAAGAAGGGTATCATTATCCAAGGCATTAGGAAATGAACGAAGAAGGGTAGCTTCATCAGAAAGACCATAAATGTCTGCAAAAAGGATCATTTAAATAAGATAAAACAACAATGAATGAATAAAGAGAAAGAGAAAAGTAATATACCGTAAAGCTGATTATTAGCTTGTTGAAGACTAGAAATTTTGTTCTTATAAGAGGAAGAATCAATTTCTAATTGTCTATTCTTCTCGCGAAGACCTTTAACTTCAACTTCCAATTCTTCATTCTTTTGCGAAATTGAAGATTCTTCTTTTCAAGATTTCGCGTCTTCTCTCTAGATCTGAGGCAACCGCAAAAGAAGCTTTTCCAGCCTGCGAAAAAAATAAAAAATATTAATATAGAAAGAGATTTTGAGTTATAACAATGAAGAAGTAAAAAGATAAAAGTATACCAACTATTGAGAGAATGCAAGAAGTCGGGAGTCACTGATCTAGAAACTCCGCGAAGAGAGCTATCACCATCTAGTAAAGGGACATCACAAAGGGTAGCGAGAGCTTTGCAGGTATTTGCGAATGGCTATCTCCCATTCCTTGTAGAGAATCAGAAAAGAGGCCAGAAAGCTTAGCCATAGAAGATTCGGTGGAGAATTTCAGTTCCAGCGAGATCATCATTATCCTCATCATCCTTGTCACTTTCAGAATTTCGTTAGGAAGAACATTTGAAGGAGAAGAAGAACGAACTTTTCTTTTCTTTGGAGGAGGACCAGTTGATTTTCTCTGCGAAGAGCACCTTTACCTTTATCACCAATCTTCGCAGCATCAGCAGATTCTTCTACTTCAGCAATAATCTTCGCACAGATAGAAGTAAGAAATGGAGCATGGAATGAAGTACTATTTAAAGTCATAAGAGAAAATTTCTTACCTCATCTGTATGAGCGAAGAGCTAACAGAGTACTAGATTTCCCAGTCCTGTTATAACTATCTTTTAGTTTTTGGATCTGCGGAATATCGCAAGAGTTAGCGAACTAATAGTAAAAATCAATAAGTATAAAATGAGTTAAAGGGGAGAAGTATACCTCTTTCTCCTTTCGGGCCAGGAGAAAACCCAAGGTTGATATGCAGCGAGATTCGCAGGAAGAACGTTTGATCCAGCAATGTAAGGACCCTTTAGCATTAAAGGAAACACCACCATTTGTCATCTTTGGATTGGCGAGGAGTTGTGTTTTTACCAGAATGCCAGTCAATATCTTGCATAAGAATTTTTTCATCAATGTTATCTTTTCTTCTTAATCGAATACCCCAGCGAGTATTCTCTTTCTTCATGGAGATAAGTTCGTAATTTTCAAAGAAATTCGCCACTGTATACTTCTCAGCAACTATTCTAGGTTTGCGAATTTTGGATCCCTAAGTTCGCTGGAGTAAAGAGATCCTCTACCAGCACCACGATTAGCGAACTCTAGCATTAGACGAATACAATACCCACTTAGTTGGATAATGGCTCGCGAAAATCCCGGATGAGCGAGAATTTCATAAAATAAAGGAATGTCTGGGTTATAAAGAGGAAGAGGGAGACCTGCGAGAATTTGACCTAGCGAAATTATGATTGATTGATCATCACAATTTTGACTGGAGAAAAGCTTGACAGAAAGAATTGATTTGGCATTCACATCAGGAATGAGGGAGAGTGTAAGACCTTTATTAGCAAGATCTTTTTGGACATCTTGAAGATTCTTCTCATATCTATGACCACTTGGATCCATGATTGAATAAAGGATATGGGAATGTATGGAAAGTAAAATAATTGAAGGAAGAAAAAATTACAGCAGCAGAATTTGCAGAAGAATGACAAAGTTGCAGAGATAAGAGAATAAAAATAGAAGAGAAAGTAAAAAGAAAAATGGAAAGAGGGAGGGAGAAGAGTATATAAAGAAAATTTACTTCTCGAAGAAATAAACACCATTAAGACGAAGAGACGTGAGCGGTTGAAAAGTAGCGGTTACAGAAGACGTGTCAAGAAATAAGTGGAAGAGAGAGAGAGTACGTGTGATAAATGTGGAATATGAAAAGATAAAGAGTTGCGACATTTCTCAAATCATTCTCTACTTTGCAGAGAAGATTTTAGAAGAAGCAAGATGTAGGATCAGATTCTCGCAACAATTGTGTCTCAGCGAAATTATCAATGGAATTGCACAATAGCGTCGCAGAACAGTTTCAGAAAACAACGTCAGCAAATATCATGGGAAAGATGTGATAGTCTTGCGAAAATAAGAAAGCTTGCGAATTCAAAATTTGTAAGGTTGCGAGAATGTCGCAAACCATATCCGAAAATAAATGATAGATTAACTGTCATCCATTATGTATTTCCCTTATAAATAGTCATTCAAATTGTAAAGGAGAGTGAGATCTTTTTTGAGTGAGAGATAAGAAAATAAGAGAGAGAAAGTTGAGAGCAGAGATCATTCTTGATTTCTTTATTTTCCTTGTAAGAATATTCAGAAATTAATCAATAAAATTAAGAGTGTAAACCTAAAAATAGACTGATCAACGATAAAATCATACGAGGGGTGTATTGTAGGATTTTCTGCAACTACAATAACTAGTTCAAATGACTCAAATGAACGAGTTAGATAGTTATTCAATTTCAAGGAAATCTTATGTAACTACACAAGACACAATCGAAGCAAAAACGATTTGATTCACTCGAATCGGTTCATGAACTTTATAGCCACGGTTTGCATTTAACATTCCTTAGTTAATATAAATAAGTTCACAAACAATCGTCTTTAGATATAACCAACTTAAGTTCGCAGACTTAGTTCGCGGACTTAAGTTCCCGGAAGGAGTTCTCAAACTCCAGCAGATTTTCTCGGGTCGAGAACTTCCGCCAGTTCGCGGACTGAGTTCACGACTCTTGTTCCGGTTCTCTTGATCAACAAAGTTCTCAAACTTCGGTTCAAGGAATAAGGACATATACATATATGTGTTGCCACACAATGCTTATATCCAACATTGGTTATATAATCTAAACTCTCATTTCAATCATTGAAACATTCTTAAAGGACGTTATTATATAGTTGTTATTCATAAACTGTTTTTCATCAAAGTAAGCAATTTTCAAAGTGATTGAAAAGTATCATGACTTTCGTCACTAGGTAAAGATGAACTCGGCCAAAGCAAAAGATTACCAACACATATTTCGAGAAATAGATAGGCGAGATAAACTCGTCTCGAAATAGCAAATGTGTATAATCAAAGTCTATATAGCAAAACGAATTTTGTCTCAAGATAGGAGATAGAGTAGATAGACTTTTGAGTGATGGATAAGTTCAAGTCTCCACATACCTTTTAGTCGATGAAGTTCCACCAGTTCCTTGAGTAGTCCTTCGTCTTGTATGATGATTTCCATGGATTTCTTGAGCTCAACTACACTTCCTATCCTAGTCCGAGACTTAGCTATAGTAGACTAGAAATCAAGACTTACAGCTTTGATCACTAACATTGACAAACATGCTTGAGATAGCAACGCATGCGATTTCGACCGAGCAATGCTCTAACAATCTCTCCCTTTGTCAATTTTAGTGACAAAACTATCAATACATATGGAATACAAAAAATAAATGAATTAACTTTTGTAGCTCCTATTCCACATGCCTAATCTTCAACATTACTCGAAATCTTCGTCACTTCCAAGTACTCCAATGATCCCAAAGGTTGTAAGTTCAGCATCATCGTTATTGAAAATCCGTAGCTATAACAACGAGAAAACAAGAGTTCTCAATCATTGTTATACAGTGTCATAGTATCATTATAGCATCAAAGTTCAATTGTGTCACAACTGCGACAACAATACTATGGTGATATGTATCACTCCCCCTTAGTCAATACTCCATCTCACATGGAAACCACTCCCCCTTACATAATGATCCGAAAACCATATGTATTTGTAGTGTGAACTACATATTAATTCTCCCCCTTTTTGTCATTAAAATTGGCAAAGGTACGAAAACGGGATCCTAACGAAATTTCCAAAAGAGACATTTCATGACCAAAAGAAAGCATATATCATTTAATTTGGATGCAATCATAAAGCCGAAGATAAATTCATTCATCAAGGAGTTTGTAAAGATACAAGATAACCCCTATAATATTCTACAGCCGCACTCTCCACAATGATTTGGCAATTAAGCACAAGTTCAATTAAGAACTCTCCCCCATAATATGTCATTCCCGAAAGAACAACAAGAGCGACCTTAATTTCAAAAGAAAAGAAGGATTTCTTTGGACATAACAAATCACATACAAGTATGAATTTGAATCCAAAATACTCAATTAAATTAACCACAAGAGAACCCATGATTAATTTAATCGGAAATGCTCAACATAAGTGAACTTATGGAGACTCAAAAAATAATCAATTAGATTAATCACAAGAGAACCCATAATTAATCTAATCGTAATACACAACCAAATTAACCACAAAAAGTAATCAATTTAATTGGTCATGCTCGACATAAGAAAACTTACGGAGCAACAACTAAATAACCAAAAGAGGATAATTAATTTAGTTGATCATGCTCGACATAAAATACCTCACGAAGCAAAAACTAAGTTGTGAATAACTCAGTCGATTGTGCTCAACATAAGACACTTTATGGAAAAACACAGTATATGCACAAAAATTGTAGACCGGAGGCCGACCAAATACTGTGGAATAAGCAAGGATTCATTCTATTTTCCATCACCATTTACACAATGACATACAATAGACATAATCCTTGTAAACAAAAGATTTTAACCTATCTTCCATCAATAATTGACATAATAGGCTTAACTTTTGTATTTGTCAAAAATTCATTCCTTATTTTATCAACCCATGCATATCGACATATAAATGACTTAAATTTTGACAAGGTATGGGACAATCACAGTTCACTGACGCAAACACACATATCCCATAACAAATTGAAATATATAAAACCATAAAGATTAATACTGCAAAAATCATCTTCCAAACAATTTTAGAATTTAAACCAATAAATCTAAAAACATGAAGATGAAAACGTTGGACATAGCTATGTGTAGTCACAATAATGGCTATTCCAAACTCTAGTTATTCTTATAAACAAAACAAGAAAATAGAAGATTTACTAGGTATTAATATCTCTTAGAGAACATGATTTGAAGAACACTAAACCCGGTCAGCAACCAGAGATTGAATATGGACAAGCTCATATGTTGCTTTCTTCAGTTCGTTTTTCAGAAAATCAAGATTCCTTGTTGCAATTCCGAGTTGTTCACGTACGACCTCAAAATATCGAAGAAGATTTCCTACCAGTTGTGATGACATCTGAACTGGTAGTTTGTTTTCATGATCAACAACATGAAAGCAAGTTATGAAAACAGGATTCTTGTGAAACTCGATCGTCTTCCCTTTCTTGACTTCATCAAATTTGTTACCTCCATTCATTGTGCACACCAAAAATTCGTAAAAGCTTTTGACCTCACGGAACTATATATCAAGAGATGATACATAAGTGTATATAAATACGTCAGTGGGGGTCAGGTGTTCATGCACATATGGTCATGGCCCTAAAGTGTGACCAAGAGGAAGGAGTATGAAATTCGTGTGTCAAGACTAATAGTTGAGAACCAACTATTTGAAGGAAGTACACATAAACATGGAATTTTTCTCAAAGGAGGATGATCATAATTATCTTCAAGAGAAGAACTGGAGCGAAGCTCAACAGAATTTAAGATCATAAACTATAATTTACATCAACAAGAGAAGAAAGAAAGTGTAGATGGTGGATCTTCGACAAGGGCTAAAATCGTAAACTCATAATTATACGAAGCTCTGATCCAGCAATCAGACGTGAGTATTGAGACACGGGTCTCTCATCGAATTCTCAACGGAGAGTACTTTATCTCAGAGTACATGTAGATATGTAGCCTCACGACTGGACAACGACATATCTCATGAATACTGAACACTTTCAGTGATTATTTCTATATAGCATCACGAGATGGACGGCTCCTAGACAGCTTGCTCTGCTAGTATAGAGCGATAACATCTTCAGGAACAAACAACGAGTTTACCCTGACTATATAAAGGATATGACTTACCGACAAGCTCATATCGAGATAATTAATGCTCCTAGACAACTTGCTCTGCTAGTATAGAGCCACAAAGTTAATTATTCCTAATTAAAATTGCTCATATTCCATGGTCGAATCCACGACTGGTCCCATGGAATGGCAATAAAAATTGCTCCTATTCCATGGTCTAATCCACGACTGGTCCCATGTAATGGCAGTACCAATTGCTCCTATTCCATGGTCGAATCTGCGACTGGTTCCACGGAATAGCAATAAACAATTGTTCTGATCATATGATCGAATCCACGGCTTGATCTCATAGAATAGCAATAACTATATTATCTCATTACTCCAATTTCATGATCGAATCCACAACTGGTCTCATAAATGGTAATACATAAATCTTAATTACTTCGATTCTATGGTCGAATCGACGATCCCATGGAATGGTAATGCTCACTTTATTATCCTGAATTCGTAGTCGAATCCTCAGCTGATCCTATGAATTAATAATAAACATCTTATTACTCAGTTTTGTGAATTATTCTCCACTGAATTCCACAATTAGTAATAAATAATCAACAACCGGGTGTCTGAGCTACCTCCAAGTAAGCCCCGATTCAAATGGTGAAAGTGTATTCAACGACGATACACTAACAGTCACCGCACGAGCGAGTATTTCAAAATACAACGAAACGATGAACCTATGGAAAATAAGGAAGAAAATAATAAATAATTAAAAATATTGACCAAGGTGCTGGGAACACGGACACACGACCTACCGACCGTGCCGTGGTCAGTTCCACGCCAGTTTTATATTTTTAATACATTTTTATTATTTTCCATGATTTGATGAAAATTCTCTCATCTGATCAAATCTCCTTCGTCTCGAGGAAGCTCCTCGGTTTCATGGTACTTCCATAAATCCATAACAAATAATATAAAATTAAGTAAAGGAGTGTGGGGCGTGACCATTGGCCAACCGGCCATGCCTTGGTCCCAGCCGGCCCCACACCCCACGGTTCCTTATTATTTTATTATTATTATTATTATTATTATTTCTCTAATTTCATGAAAAAACTCCTTGATTTCATGGTATTTTTTGCACAAATCATCATATAATAATAAAATAAAATTATGAAAACTTGTGGGACCGGGCCACTAGCCGGCCGACCATCCCTAGCCGGTCCCACATGCCCTTTGCTTTATTATTTTATTATTATTTATCCTATTTTTCCTTGAATTCATCAAATTCCTTGATTTTATAGTATTTCTCTCAAATTAGGAAACATTCCCTCAAATCACCAAAAATACCTATAAATATTAAAAAATTATAAAAAAACTCGTGGGACCGGTCCATAGCCGGCCGACCATGCCTCCATGATCCCACACACCCGTGTTTTTATTATTTTAATATTTTGCTTCCATGAACTCATGAAAACTCCTTCAATTCATGGAAACTCCCTAAATTCATCAAATTTCTCAAAATTCATGAATTTTTCATAAAATCATCAAAATATTATAAAATTAAGGAAAAGGCACCACTGGACGGTGGTCACGACCGGCTGACCATTCCTTGACCACGACGGTCCCACACCTCCTCATTCCTTATTTTATAATTATTTTTCATCATCTCATGGTGTTTTCCTCAGTTTCGTCGAAACCCTAATTTTGGCATATTTTCTCGAATGGATGCTCAATTGCACGCCAGAAATATCAAAATTCTCAAGACTGAGACGCGGACGCCTTGGGGCACGAGCGTGCTATCTTGACCTACCAAGATTGGCTCTTTGGCTCACGGAAGCCGGTCCCATCAATTTTCACAGTTTTGACCTAATTTGCACAATTGCTCGTATTAGGTCCAAAACTCTTCTAAACACTTTGGATTCTCATGAAGTGATCGTCAGGCGGTCAAGTGACAACCCAGGTCCGGTTTCATGACTCCATGTTCGGTCCCTCGCCTCGTCATAATTAATTAGGTTTTCTCACCTAAGGCTCAGACGAGAATTTTTGAATAAATGATTAAGCCAACATTTAATCATTCTTCCACCAACAAATCGTCAACTCTTCAGGAGTTCTTCGTATTTGCTCACGTGAGCATATGGACATTACATGGTTTATCCACGGTCCCATGTAGTCGCTCCCTCCTTCGACCCATGGTTAAACTTCTGACGAACCATGAATTGATCATCAATTGATCAAATTAGGGTTTCTGAATCCAAGGATCATCATTCTAGATTCCAACCTTAATAATTTTACGACGGCCTCGTGGTCATTAATTTTATTAATTATGCTCGGTTCAACGACCAGTATTCTAATTAATATTTTCGGTGCGCTGCCAATAATCCATCAGATGAGCAACACATGCTCAGATGATCAAATATTCAACAAGTCATCACATGAGCAACACTTGCTCAGATGATAAATATTTGCTCAAACCAAGGAATATTGGTTCAACAATCAATATTCAATGATCCATCGAATGAGCAATACTTGCTCACTTCATCATAAAAATTATAACTCTGTCTCATGACATGTTCAATTCATGAGTTTTAGAACATCATGTTCAACTCAGCAACTACATGGACTCATCGTCCCATCAAATCATGAAGTCATCAATTGACTAACATACCACGAGACGTCAATCGTGTCACTTTGGGGGGATATAACTTAGGGTTTTTGGTCTGGCGGTCTACGGCACGTGTGTTCAAACACACGATGGAATGTGAGCAAGTCGTGCAGTCAGTTGAAGGAATTCACGAGGTAGTGGGTGGAAAATCGACCAAGTCTCCACACGTTGAGCAACTGGTTTCAAACACGATCTCCACTTCCCCACTCCTTGATTCCATCAACTGTCACACTTCATGGGATCATGGTGTCTAAAATTCCAGCAATATAAATAAATCTCTGAATCATGATTGAATCATCAGCATCAACAGTATCATCAATCTCACGTCTCTCATTGACAACACGAGATCATCGACTCATCAATTGAGCAACTACTCTCAATTGAGCAATTTCAATTATTCAGAGCTTATCATATTCATAATTCACACACCCACAATCTCGATCACCATTGATATCACACATTTCTCAGCTTCCCTCCTACAGATCAACCCATCCTCTCTTGTGACCGAATTTACTCTGAAACGGTCATTGTCTTGATTTAGGCCGGAGGACTACAAATTGATCTCTCGAATCTAAAGCATGCCCTTTGCAGCGGTGCATCTGTGTGAGGTTTAACATTTCGCTCGGTTCGAGAAGTCTCCTCAATACGGTCGGCTCCTCAATTCCTTAAAATCCAGCAAATCGTTTTTCCCCATCCACATATTGGCGACCACAGTGGGAGATCATTCTATCGGTTGCAATCTCACAATTTCACAAGATGGTTGATCTCAGGTCGGGTTCAGTTACGAATCCTAACACAAATCGTGCTAGCACTAGCAACAACAACAATCAGAATATCCCAGAGACAATTACGACCTCCAACACTGATGGTGGTGACATTACTCCTCCTCACGCAGAAGGTCATCCACTGTCCGTACGACACCCTGAAGAAGTCAGAGGAGATCCACCACCTACCATTACTGATCTTATCAAAGCGCAGGAGACTCTTGCAAAGAATCAGACTGACACGGCTGCTACACAGAAAGAGATGTGTAATTATCTCAAAACTCTTACTGAAAAGATGTCAGAGAAGACTCAAGAGAAGGGAAAGGAGCAGGAGAAATCCTCAGACGACGATCCTGAAGTAATTCCAATCCATACAGTAGAAGACGACGAAGTCCACAAAACTGCTGCAGACAACTCATCAGCGAAAGGATCATCGAATTTCATCACTCGCGAGAATCTGGAGCACCTTTTGGAGAACCGTGGAAAAGACAAAACATCGCATGTCCATCGTCATCAACCTCCTTATCCTGCCGCTACGCAGAGGATTCCACTCCCCAAAGGTTACGTTTCTCCAACCTTCACCTTATATGATGGAACTGACAATGCTCATGAACATGTCTCTCGTTTTCTCGAAGCCCTGGGAGAACATGAACATAATCATGTCGTTCTTCTCAAGGAATTCTCAAAATCTCTGAAAGGCAGAGCATACACCTGGTATAACAACATCGCACCAGGGACTATCAACAATTGGGGAGAAATGGTTAACGCATTTTACAGGAAATACTTCTTCGTGTCAGAACAAGTCACCCTCTCCGACCTGGAAGGATGTTTCAGAGGGTCAGTGAAAATCCCAATGATTCCAGTCAGAACTTTTACCATCTCTGAACTTCCTGTCAAGGAAGCGGTCCAATCTCTGATCGCACATGTCTTCTAGTTGTTGTATCTTTCGAAAGCTCAAAGGAAAGACATGTTTGCTGCACTGAACCACATCGTGTCCGAAAAACGTCTGCTGATCCGAGAAACCACCACCGAACCTTCAGCCACCGACAAAGAAATGTATGACTGGGGACTGCTCACCACAGTGCACATTAAAGGAAATGAGTTCAAAAGGGAGTTCGTTGATGTTGGTACCGCTGTCAACATCATCCCTTTGAAAACTCTCAGATCTGCCGGTATTACTCGACAGGAAGCCACCCACGCTCCCATAACAATTAGGGGCCACGAAGGAATCTCCAGAGACGCATACGGATTCATCACTCTCAAAGTTACGGAAAGATTGATCTGCACTGAGGCCAAGTTTTTCATAATCCGGGAAGACCCTGGATACGACATGGTCCTTGGAAGAACTTGGATTCATGCCGAAAGGATAACGATGCCTTCAACACATCCTGTCATCGACAAGGATTCCGAGTCGAAAGACGAAGCAGAGGACGCACCACCGTTTGAGCATCTAGAAGAACTAAAAACTCTGATGGGACTTACGCAAGAACTTGGAGAAAATCCGCACACCTTTGTAAAAAGGTTTCGAGCTCAGGGTAGTCTTATTCCTTTTCATTCTCCTATATTACCAATGTTCAAATACGCTACTATGGTCCAGGGACTTCTCCCCATGAACAATTTAGCAGTCATCAAAAGCTATGAGTGGGTAACTTCACCTCAGCAATATTACACTCAATGGTTGGGTTCAGAACTTCTTCAAATCGGTCACTCCATCGAGAGGTTTATTGCTGAAGACCTGGCTAAGCATGATCAACACTATGCTGGATACTCTCTTCCGCGCGAGTGTCTATATGTGCCACAATCGTGGAATTCCGTCAAACAGGGAATTCCGAATCAGCGGAAGATATTCAAGGCACGATCGACCAAGCCTAACAAGTTTCATGAAGGGGACCTGGTTCTCAAAGCAGTTCAGCGCGGTCTTCATTCTACAAGGAACTCCAATTGGGAAGGACCATTAATGGTCGCTAAGTCCGTGGCCGGGGGATACTAAAAATTGATCAACACAGATGGCATAACCCTACCAGTAATTCATAAAAATTGGCTCAAGGCGTTTATCTGAAATTATTGGACATTTAAGGTATTGGGCGTTCGAAGCATTCATGGCGTTTGGATTTAACATTTAACATTTTCTTTCATTTGTATTTCAAATCCTCCAAAACATTTGCAATACTTGCAATCAGTATTTGAATTCAGCAATTTATCAAAATTCAGTTCATATTTCGTAAAAGAAAATCTCTATCAAATCTACAAGAAAATCCTTAACCATCAGTCAATCCAAAACCATCTAAATATCAAAACCCAAGTATAAACCTCACATCTCTCAGAAGTTCAGAAGTTCAAGAGATCAGCAAGAAAAGGCTTTCGCTCATCAGCATCCTTCAAGATTTGCAAAGCCGCCCTCTCCTTGTTCAACTCCTCGGTTATCTTGGCAATCTTGTCCTCCTTCTCCTTCACAGCATCATTGGGAAAGGGTATGTTCTTCTCACATGAATCCTTGATAACGTTTATTCGCTTACGAAGCCATTTCACGTTGAGGCCAAGTCTTTCTGAATTCTCCAAGTTAAACTCCCAATCAAAGAGTATATCTGGAGTCACAGTATTCCTGGGTCTCGTATGCATATCACTCACGACACGCAAGATAACGCCTACTTGCATGGTTAAAGCATAAGCACGCCCAGGTTTCCTGTCAATGATCATGTGGCCAAACTTCTTCCATATCGTCTCGACAAGCGTGCATATCCAATGGGAACGCTGAATCCACAAACCAGTTCATGATACGGGAGTGAAGTGTTAAAGGGAGGATCGAAAGCAACCCCTGCAGTTGGATATTCATACACTATTATACGGTTCTCAGTCACTGGAGTGGCTTGCACGACCAAAGCAACAGTTCCTTCGGTATTCTCCGCTGCTATCTCGGTTTCTTCTATCACTTAGGCAACAACCATATGGTTTTACATAAAATCAGCAGCGACCTTCTCATAGCCTAGAAGTGCAGGGATGTCTGTCTCTTCATCAATAACTTCGGAAGGGTTAGAGTTATCATCATTGGATCCAGTATCCTCAACTTCGGTATTTAGCACCTAATACGAAGATTACATGAGGTTAGAGTCACGAAGCCAAAGGAGATTATGAAACACAGTATACCCTCAAGGAAATATCATCAAAGTTCATCATACTACATTCAAGGCACGAGCAAATAACATGAAAGTCATGAAAACACATTTTACGATGAGTCCGTCTGAAGAAACTGAACTCTGCCCTGTACTAAGAGACGAACTGGGAGCAATCTACAAGGAATCTTAGGATGGGTCATATGCCATTCTCTTCGTATGTGTGTCCTCTATGACATGTCAAAATTTCATGACAATCCGGTGAAAGAGCTAGTAGATGTGTCCAAAATATCAAGTGATACGCAATCTGAAAAAGTTCTGGAAGTCTCCTGGAAGTTTACTATTTCTCCTTTTTCAGGCTCTGAACGTTCTCAAAACTTAAAAATCTTCTGTGATAAAGCTTGGAAATTTTCAGGGCTTGAATTTTCACATGCAGATCATCAAAATCCGACTCCGGACGAAGATTCTACAACGTTTCTACTAAAAAGCTGGGTTCTGAATTTTCTGACGACGAAATTCGACTAAGTTTTCATATATTCATGTGGGTTCTCATTCATTCATTCACAAGTCAGCACTTTTATACTTCTATGAATAATATACAGGATATATACTTACTTTAGGAGTCTCCAAAGTGTCCAAGGGGTTGGAATTGTCCACATCAACGACAAGAGGAACATCACTTCCATCCGGCTCCGAATCTTGGGAATTACCTCCATTCCCATTCCCAGAGGATGAGTGAGTTCCAGAATTCTCCATCTCCATGAAGAAATCCTCTTGTACACGTCCTTTACAATCAATATTCTCATCTATGAAGCACCACATTTGAACATGTGAAGAAATACTTACAGTTTCTTCGTCACTCAAATCATCGATTGCTTGTTCAGTAGCAGAAAATTGAAGACCTTCAAGACTTGATGGAGTAAAATTCTGCAACAAAATTAACAACATTGGCTTCATGATTCTAATGTTAATAGCAATGAAAGTCACGGTGAGAAATATTGGGAACTCACCAAAGAACGAACTGGGGACTTCACAGTATTAGGTAACAACTTATAACTTTTGTTCCTTCCTTCTCCGTCGTGAACAACTTCTCCAATATCTGAAAATCTGCATAGATTCGAGGTCTTACGCTACGACCGTCCTGTAAAGAATTCAATAACATGATCATAATACAGTTACCATGGTTTCATAAAAGACATGTGGAGAATCTTACTTGAGAACATCCTGGAGATAATTTTCGTTTATCACCAGAAAGGTACTTCAGTCTTGGTCGACCAGAGATCATCTCAACAGACGGAGGAATCTTCACTGGAGGCTGACTAACTGTCACGAATTCATGCAACCTCTCAAATTGTTGATGCCATAATTCTATATAACATGTGGTTACATATGCAAATCTATCAGAACCAGGAAACCAGTAACTACTCCCTTCCACGTGAGTGTGATCTAAACGAGACGCAAGCTGATCAACTGATGGTTTCCTTCTCCGGGTAGTTGGAGCACATTGATCCATACCCATTTGTCGAGCCGCCCTATCAATGTTGTATTCTTCTATGGCCCACTCTCCATGCATAACGGATAACAAGTGACCAGGAGTACAACTCAACATGAAGGATCTCTCACCATCATTCGGGTTAGCACCAGATTTCAGAGTCGTGCTCTCTCCAGTATTGAAAGTCGTTGGTTGAGAAACATAATCAGGAACCGACACCCACGGACGAAAGTCGAACTTCGATTCTTCATCCAACACATCAATGAGGCGTGCTTTAGACCGAGGCTGCTTTGTAGACCAACGCATGATTCGGGCATTATCTTTCTCGGCGAAGATGTGACGGGCATCAGTATTTGGTCCTTGCAGGATATTACGTGGGATAGGCGCATAATTCTTGAAGTGTTCCCACATCAAAGCTTGAAGAAACATCGTGTTAACATAACACTCAATCTTCATGAAGCCATTCGACACGCTGGAATCTAACACCAAGGAGTCTAAGTTAGAATACAAGGAACCCAGGAATAAGCTACCTATAGGGAGTTGCTCACCTTGAGTCATCTTAATAGCAAAAGGGATTACGAAAGGCTTCAACAAATGTCCATTGTCTTCGAATATGTCTCTGGATAACCATAATCATAAGAAAGCGGCAATAAGTAACATACCGGTGATGGGACTATCAGAAATTTCATCTCTTGGCCACCAACGTGTCAACCAATGGGCATAAAAACCTTTACTACCAGACGCCTTGTTCACTTCTTCCATCACAGCTGTCAGAGTGTCAAAAACCACTTTTTCCTCATGCAAAAGACCTCCAGAGAAATTACCTGTAATCGGGAGATGCATCAAAGCAGCCACATCTTCTAAGGTAACAGTAAATTCTCCCCATCTACATATGAAGGTGTGAGTGGGAACACACCAACGAGCCAACAAAGCCATAATACTTTTCACATCATGATTAATAGACAAGTCTCCAGAAGCTTGAATAGCTCTCGTCACTTGTGCCTGGTTGAGCATAGCCCTGACATGAGGGAAGCCCAACATATGCCTCGCCCATCCAGAATTTTTTTCCAATGGGCGTCAAGAAAGCTTAAACTCTATGGTCGATGTAAGGAAAAGCCCTCGTTCGAGACAAAGCCGTATTACCATCTTCGGGGTTACCAATTTATTCTGGGTCACAGTCCTAGGGTTGATCAGAAGACGATATACTGGGGATTTGAGATATGCTTCAGCTCTTTTTGGATCCTCCTCAAAGAATGCGTCGTCTATATTCGGAATGTTCTTCACGCCAGTGGCATCCTCCTCTTCTTCACCAATGGAGGTCTCGTCCATGCATGCATCATCCATGGAGATGTCATCATCAGTATGCGATTCGTCCCTTCAAGTATCGTTGGCTGGGGAATTGGTCATTTTGCTAAAAACAACTGCAAAGTCCACAATACATTCTACTTCAGTATGCTGTCCAGACACGAATCAAGGAAATACGACAAAAATGGTAACTCTTAACTCTTACCTTTTGTACTTCCACTAACAATAGTGCTAGTAACGGTAGAGTTAACACCTCAAAATCGTTCGTCTCTTCAAAAACTGCAAAAACGAATTTATTAATTTCGAAACTGATTTTCATAAAATCATGGAAACAATTTTCATAATGTGAACATTCACACAACTGACCTATGAAGTTTACAAAAATAAAACATTCCATCATAAATATATTGTCTATCTTCGAAGGTTCCTCAAAACCCACGTTTCTGATTTTTCAAAAAACAGCAATTAATGCAACATTGCTTACATAAATTCTCAAGGATTTTATCTAATGAAAACAAATTCATGCAAATAAAATATACCATCATATTTTGCACAATATATTTCACGGCTGCATATAAAAAAAAAAAAACTATTTTCCTTCGTATCGTCACTATTTGTCTTTAAAACGAAGGTTTGTTTCAAAAATATTGTGAAAGCTCACATCTCATATATATGATAAAGTTTTTTATTTACATGAAAGCTCACAAGCAAAATTTTATCACTGGACACAAGTTCATCATATGAATTTTCCTTCGAGTCGTCGTAATTTGTCTTTAGAACGAAGGATTATTTCGATTTCGTGAAAATTTACTCCTTTTATGATAAAACCGTGGTACACATGAAAGCTCATACACTAAGTTTTATCACTGGACCTAAGTTCATATATTAAAAGAAAATCTCTCCTAAATTAGGGATTATAGTTAGTTTTCAAAACTAACGATCGAACGAACATACGTTTTCAAAAACGAGGGTTTTTCATAAAACTCACACTAATATATACACATGTATATAATTTCATCTTTATCAAGGCATGAACAATTCATGAAAGTCATAGAATCAGCAAACATCAAAAAAAAAAGTACATGGGAGCGCCGGCCGAAAATTGGCCGACGGAGGCAACGACGGCGACTGGCGGCGGCAGGTGGATCGGGCGGCAGCGAAAATTCAACTTCTCCTACTCGTGAAGATGGAGAGGTGATGAAGAGTTGGTCGCGAAAAAATAAAAAAAATGGGAGGGTTAATCCCTTTTATGCTAATTTTTACTTCCAAAACCTAATTTTCTAAGGATTTCCTTATTGGGCCCGGCCCGCGAATCCTAACCAACCACGGACTCGTCGTCCAAACCAACGGTTCAACACCAAATTATGCTTATCAAACGACGCTCCAATCATGACATTGAATCCTTCATCAAGTCGTGGTTTGCTCATGCTCTCTAAATCCGGTAACGTCTCAACTTACGACTAAGTTCAATTACTAGTATTATTTATGGCCGGAAAATCACCATTTAATGCTGACTGAGGAACACAGCTTTCCTCAGTAAGCAGGGGACTTAATGTAGATGGTAGATTTTCGACAAGGGCTAAAATCGTAAACTCATAATTATACGAAGCTCTGATCCAACAATCAGACGTGAGTATTGAGACACGAGTCTCTCATCGAATTCTCAACGGAGAGTACTTTCTCTTAGAGTACATGTAGATATGTAGTCTCACGACTGGACAACGACATATCTCATGAATACTGAACACTTTTAGTGATTATTTCTATATAGTATCACGAGATGGACGGCTCCTCGACAGCTTGCTCTGCTAGTATAGAGCGATAACGTCTTCAGGAACAAACAACGAGTTTACCCTGACTATATAAAGGATATGACTTACCGACAAGCTCATATCGGGATAATTAATGCTCCTAGACAACTTGCTCTGCTAGTATAGAGCCACAAAGTTAATTATTCCTAATTACAATTGCTCTTATTCCATGGTCGAATCCACGACTGGTACCATGGAATGGCAATAACAATTGCTCCTATTACATGGTCGAATCCACGACTGGTCCCATGGAATGGCAATAAAATTGCTCCTATTCCATGGTCGAATCTGCGACTGGTCCCACAAAATGGCAATAAACAATTGTTCTGATTCTATGATCGAATCCACGGCTTGATCTCATAGAATAGCAATAACTATATTATCTCATTACTCCAATTTCATGATCGAATCCACAACTGGTCTCATAAATGGTAATAGATAAATCTTAATTACTCTGATTCTATGGTCGAATCTACGATCCCATGGAATAGTAATGCTCAGTTTATTATTCTGAATTCGTAGTCGAATCCTCAGCTGATCCTATGAATTAATAATAAACATCTTATTACTCAGTTTTGTGAATTATTCTCTAATGAATTCCACAATTAGTAATAAATAATCAACAACCGGGCGTCTGAGCTACCTCTAAGTAAGCCCCGATTCAAATGGTGAAAGTGTATTCAACGACGATACACTAACAGTCACCGCACGAACGAGTATTTCAAAATACAACGAAACGATGAACCTATGCAAAATAGGGAAGAAAATAACAAATAATTAAAAATATTGACCAAGGTGCTGGGAACACGGACACACGACCTACCAACCGTGTCGTGGTCAGTTCCACGCCATTTTTATATTTTTAATACATTTCTATTATTTTCCATGATTTGATGAAAATTCTCTCATCTGATCAAATCTCCTTCGTCTCGAGGAAGCTCCTCGGTTTCATGGTACTTCCATAAATCCATAACAAATAATATATAATTAAGGAAAGGAGTGTGGGGCGTGACCATTGGCCAACCGGCCATGCCTTGGTCCCAGCCGGCCCCACACCCCACGGTTCCTTATTATTATTTTATTATTATTATTATTTCTCTAATTTCATGAAAAAAATCCTTGATTTCATGGTATTTTTTGCACAAATCATCATATAAAAATAAAATAAAATAAAATAATGAAAACTTGTGGGACCGGGCCACTAGCCGGTCGGCCATGCCCTAGCCGGTCCCACACGCCCTTTGCTTTATTATTTTATTATTATTTATCCTATTTTTCCTTGAATTCATCAAATTCCTTGATTTTATGGTATTTCTCTCAAATTAGGAAAAATTCCCTCAAATCATCAAAAATACCTAAAAATATTAAAAAATTATGAAAAACTCGTGGGACCGGTCCATAGCCGGTCGGCCATGCCTCCATGGTCCCAAACGCCCGTGTTTTTATTATTTTAATATTTTGCTTCCATGAACTCATGAAAACTCCTTCAATTCATGGAAACTCCCTAAATTCATCAAATTTCTCAAAATTCATGAATTTTTCATAAAATCATCAAAATATTATAAAATTAAGGAAAAGTCACCACGGGACCGTGGTCACGACCGGCCGACCATGCCTTGACCATGGCGGTCCCACGCCTCCGCATTCCTTATTTTATAATTATTTTTCATCATCTAATGTTGTTTTCCTCAGTTTCGTTGAAACCCTAATTTTGGCATATTTTCTCGAATGGATGCTCAATTGCACGCAGAAAATATCAAAATTCTCAGGACTGAGATGCGGACGCCTTGGGGACACGATCACGCTATCTTGACCGACCAAGGTTGGCTCTTTGGCTCACAGAAGCCAGTCGCATCAATTTCACAGTTTTGACCTAATTTGCACAATTGCTCGTATTAGGTCCAAAACTCTTCCAAACACTTTGGATTTTCATGATGTGATCGTCAGGCGGTCACGTGAAAACCCAGGGCCGGTTTCATGACTCCATGGTCGGTCCCTCGCCTCGTCATAATTAATTAGGTTTTCTCACCTAAGGCTCAGACGAGCATTTTTGAATAAATGATTAAGCCAGCATTTAATCATTCTTCCACCAAAAAATCGTCAACTCTTCAGGAGTTCTTCGTATTTGCTCACGTGAGCATATAGACACTACATGGTTGATCCACGGTCCCATGTAGTCGCTCCCTCCTTCGTACCATGGTTAAACTTCTGACGAACCATGAATTGATCATCAATTGATCAAATTAGGGTTTCTGAATCCAAGGATCATCATTCCAGATTCCAACCTTAATAATTTTACGACGGCCTCGTGGTCATTAATTTTATTAATTATGATCGGTTCAACGACCAGTATTCTAATTAATATTTTCGGTGTGCTGCCAATAATCCATCAGATGAGCAACACATGCTCAGACGATCAAATATTCAACAATTCATCACATGAGCAACACTTGCTCAGATGATAAATATTTGCTCAAACCAAGGAATATTAGTTCAACAATCAATATTCAACGATCCATCGAATGAGCAATACTTGCTCACTTCATCGTAAGAATTATACCTCTGTCTCATGACATGTTCAATTCATGAGTTTCAGAAAATCATGTTCAACTCAGCAACTACATGGACTCATCGTCCCATCAAACCATGAAGTCATCAATTGACTAACATACCACGAGACGTCAATCGTGTCACTTTGGGGGGATATAACTTAGGGTTTTGGTCTGGCGGTCTACGGCAGTGTGTTCAAACACACGATGGAATGTGAGCAAGTCGTGCAGTCAGTTGAAGGAATTCACGAGGTAGTGGGTGGAAAATCGACCAAGTCTCCACACGTTGAGCAACTGGTTTCAAACACGATCTCCACTTCCCCACTCCTTGATTCCTTCAACTGTCACACTTCATGGGATCATGGTGTCTAAAATTCTAGCAATATAAATAAGTCTTTGAATCATGATTGAATCATCAGCATCAACAGTATCATCAATCTCACGTCTCTCATTGACAACACGAGATCACCGACTCATCAATTGAGCAACTACTCTCAATTGAGCAATTTCAATTATTCAGAGCTTATCATATTCAGAATTCACACACCCACAATCTCGATCACCATTGATCTCACACATTTCTCATCTTCCCTCCTACAGATCAACCCATCCTCTCTTGTGGCCGAATTTACTCTGGAACGGTCATTGTCTTGATTTAGGCCGGAGTACTACAAATTGATCTCTCGAATATAAAGCACCCCCTTTGCAGCGGTGCATCTGTGTGCGGTTTAACATTTCGCTCGGTTCGAGGAGTCTCCCCGTACGGTCGGATCCTCAATTCCTTAAAAACCAGCAAATCGTTTTTCCCCATCCACAGAAAGGAAAACATACAACCTTGACAACACTCTCAAGAAACACTTCTCGAGACTATGGGAATCCTTCTTAAACTACAAGAAGAATGCTATATTGTGTAGTCATGTTGTATTTAGATGAGCATTTTTCTCATCAATATTGACTTCTTCTTTTTCTCCTTCAAGAGGATTTATAGAAAGATCACTTGACTTACTTGAGGAAGTTTCATCAAGGGAGGAACAAGAAGTACCTGAGCCAGCCGCTTTCCTTGTCTTTTTGATGCTCCGTTTGAGTCTGTTTATGCTGATCTTAAGCTCTGAGACTCGATTATTGATAATGAAATCTGGAGCAGAAGACTTGGATCCACAGTCTTCTTTAGAAAGAGAAAAAGAACTCAACTTTTCTTTCTTTCTCCTATGCCTTTTTCGCTTTTCAGAGCTATTTAAGAAGTCAGTTGCCCTTCTGCCATTGTCGGTATTTTTTGTTTCAAATACACAATTAAGAAAAGTCTTATCACATAATTTTTCTTGATTATTGACAATGCCTTTTACTCCAACAATATGAGAAACCGGTTTAATAACTTATTTTGACATCCATGCAAGAATGTTGTGAAGTTTTTCATTCCTTAAACGAAAACGACATCTTCGCTCAGAATGTCCTTTACTTCCGCAATAATAACAATTAGAAGAATTGTTCTTTACCGTTATCGTGTGAGTAGATTTAGAAGGAGCAAAATCCTTGTTTCCAGAATCATTACAAGATGCAAAAGGCTTCTCGCATGAAGAATTATCATTAGCTTTAACAAAATTGATCTTACTAGTTTTGGAGCGTCTATTCCTTTATAGCCCAGACCACGTGTATCACGATGTTCTTTACATGCTCCAATCATATAAGATAATTTTGTAGAGATGGAATTGAATCTGCTCAGACTCTCTTCTAGAGACTTCGCTTTATCAAGAGCAGCAGCTAAATCAGCCTCAAGGCGTTTTTCTCGAGTGAGATAAGCGCTTTCTCTGTCATCAAACATTGCTTGCTGAGAGTTAATCCTTGCTTCAGTTTCTGCAAGTTTTTCTTCCAACAAAAAGTACTTTTGATAAAGATTATCTCATTCAATTGACTTCATACGTAGGTCTTCCTCAGAATCCTTGAGAATCGATTCGTTAGAAAGATTCGAGACATAAACACATGTGTAACATCTTCTCAATTTCTTATTTGTACGACAGAGATTAGTCAGAAAAGGTGTGACATGAGAAGTTGTCATCTTTTTCTTTTCCAACGAATTCAAAATCTTAACATACTCTGAGACTTCCTCATCAACATCTCTATCCATATCTGAATCACCTTCATCAGAAAGTTCATCTAACTGTTCTTCTAGGCATGTTTCTCATACTTCAACAGGTTCTACATTAAGAGAATGTTTAGATATTGATCTAGATGTGACATTTTTCTCAGGTGAATCCAAGCTTTTAAAAACATCTTCTAACTCGTACGGGTACTTCTTTTATGCAGTCGGCGATCTTTTCAGTCGCTTCTTCTAACTCGACGAAGGTCTGGAATCTAAAATTGATCAAACTCCCCTTGAAAGCTGGGATCATTCCTCGTACGCAAATCTCAACGAGTGATTCTTCACTGATGTATTCGTGGCAATCTAGTGCCAAGCGTCGGAACCGTAAGATGTACTTTCTTATTTCTTCTCTCATACGTTGTCCGTTCTTGCTCAAGTCTATTGTCGTGGTTTTCCTCTTGGCTGAATAGAATTTCCGAAGAAAGAGTCTGGACATAGTCGGCCAGGAATCAACGCTTTCTGCCTTTAGGTTGTCATACCAGGTGAACGTCATGCCTGTGAGCGATTTGGGAAATTCTTTTAGGCACAACTTTCCGTCGGAGTCTCTATCATTCACCGCTAATAGGAATCGGCTAAGATGTTCCCGTGCGTTCCCTTGTCCGTCATAAGTCTTGAATTTCGGAGAAGTGTAGTCCTCGGGATACTGGTATTCTCGGATGTTTGTTGGGTATGGATTTCTTACGTAACAATGGTTGTCTTGCTTTATCACATGATAATTCTGCTTCAAGTACCTCGCCATTTCTTCCTGTGACATCGTCGTTGTCTTGTCGTTTTTGTTCTCCTCGCTTTTCGTTGTTTCTTCGGGAGTTTTTTGTCATGTTATTACCGCTTATCCTATCCAGTCTTCAAGCTCATGCCTTCTGCGTGAGCGCTCCTCTAGTTCCTTTTGCATATTTTGCATAGTTGGTGACATGGGTTTTGGCAGTTAGGTTGCTTGCATGTGCTTCCTTTGTGTTGCCATTATCTCTTAGTTTTGGGACCCATGTCCCACATATCGTTTGATAACACCTTGGATCGGTGTTTCTTCCTCGCGGTCTTCGTCTTCAATTGTTACTTCCTCTAAGTTGATGGGTCAGTCAGTCGCTTGGTTTTCTACCGCACCGGAGTTAGTGCCTCCTGAGTGTGTCATGATGAGCTGGGCACGAGCCTCCGGTTGTGGTTGGAAAATGTTGAAGGGTGGTTTTAGTTTTGGTTCTACCCGTCCTAGCTACACCAAGTTGAAAAAGCGGGGGTACAACAACCACACCCAATATTTTGATTAGCAATCTGTATGGACAAACTCTAATATACTTTCAAGAGAATCAACTAGACTCAATCTTAATAAAGTATATCAAAGAGTTATATCTCTCTTTCTCGATTCAATTCTTACTCAAGCAAATAGTAATATGCGAATCTAATTGAATACAAGAGAAATCACTTGAACGGTACCAAAGACCAATGTTCAAGTATCAATCAATTTCATTCAGCAACCAAAGGTCGGATTTCCAATTGATTCATTCTAACGCACAACCTGTGATATTTCAATTATATAACAAAATATAATGCGGAATAGAAATAACACAGACACCCGAATTTAGTTAACGAGGAAACCGCAAATGCAGAAAAACCCCGGGACCTAGTCCAGATTGAACACACACTATATTAAGCCGCTACAGACACTAGCCTACTACAAACTAACTTCTGTCTGGACTGTAGTTGAACCCCAATCAATCTCACACTGATCCAAGGTACAGTTATGCTCCTACGTCTCTGATCCCAGCAGGATACTACGCACTTGATTCCCTTAGATGATCTCACCCACAACTAAGAGTTGCTACGACCCGAAGTCGAAGACTTTAATAAACAAATCTGTATCATACAGAAAAGTCTACAGGAATAGATAAATGTGTCTCCCACAGAAATACCTACAAGTTTTGTTGCGTCTTTTGATAAATCAAGGTGAACAGGAACCAATTGATAAATCGGACTTATATTCCCGAAGAACAACCTAGTATTATCAATAACCTCACAATAATCTTAATCTACGCGGCGAAAGAAGATATTGTGGAATCACAAACGATGAGACGAAGATGATTGTAACTACTTTTCTATCTTGCCTATCGGAGATATAAATTTCAAGTCAATCGTTACGATTGTACTCAAAACGATAGAAGATGCAAGATCGGATCACACAACTACGAGAAAGTAGTATCGGTCTGGCTTCACAATCCCAATGAAGTCTTTAAGTCGTTAACCTGGTTTTTAAGAAAAAATCTAAGGTTAAAGGAGAATCGACTCTAGATAATACAACTAGTATCACACAGGAGGTGTGGGGATTAGGTTTCCCAGTTGCTAGAGTTCTCCCTTATATAGTCTTTCAAATCAGGGTTTGCAATCAATGTTAGCTTGGTAACAAAGCATTCAATATTCACCGTTAGATGAAAACCTGATTAGATTCAAGCTAATATCTTTCAACCGTTGGATCGAAAACTTAGCTTGTTACAGACAAATGAAATGCACGATTTTAGGTTTGTGTAATCGTACCCAAACATGTATATTTGTTGGTTCAACAATAGTTAACCAAATGGTTAGCCATATGAACACTTTCATATCAACCATATTCTTCTTCACCATAACTAGTTCAAATGACTCAAATGAACTAGTTAGAGAGTTGTTCAATAGCAAGGAAATCTTATGTAACTACACAAGACACAATCGAAGTAAAAACGATTTGATTCATGTAGGATCAGAATCTCGCAACGATAATATCTCAGCGAAATTATCAACAACACAACACAACAGCGTCGCAGAACAATTTCAGAAATGATACGATAAACGACGTCAGCTAGGATCACGAGAAAGATGTGATAGTCCTGCGAAAATTAGAGAGCTTGCGAAATTAACATTTGTAAGGTTGCGATAATGTCGCAGACCATACCCGAAAGTAAAGGACAGATTAGCTGTCATCCACTATGTATTTCCCTATAAATAGTCGTTCAAGTTGTAAAGAAGGAGAGATCTTTTTTGAGTAAGAAACAAGTAAATAGGAGAGAAAAAGTCTAGAGCAGGAGTCATTCTTTATTTCTTTATCTTCTCTTGTAAGAACATTCAAAGATTTATTAATAAAATTAAGAGTGTAAACCTAAAAATGAGTTGATTAATAATGAAATCATATGAGGGGTGTAGTGTAGGATTTCCTGCAACTACATAATGGCGCTAGAAACAGGGAAGGATTGAAGATTATTATAGAAAAAGTTGAAGATTAATATTGAGATTTGTGAAGATTTAGAGTGATTGATTAAGAATTTTACATAATTTCTTACAATATTGTTAACATTGAAGAAATGGCTAGAAGAAGAAATACATCCGAACAACCGACTACTGTTAGAAGAAGCAAGAGAATTGCTGGGAGAGAAAGAAGTGAAATGGGAGAATCTACTAGAATGAGAAATAATGGAGAAAATCAAATTCAACCACCAATTCAACAAACACTAGTACAAGGGAGGAATACATATTGTGATAGGGTGAGTATATACACTTGTCAATCAAATTCGGCAGAAGAAGTAGAAGAAGAGGAACAAAACAGAAACCATAGACAGGTAGAGAGAAATCAAGAAGCAGATGAAGGAATAATTCATGGAGATGAGGAAATTGAAGCGTTAGAAACGTTGAGACGAAGAATACATGAAGAAAGAAGAGCTTAGGCAGAAGAACGTGCAAATATAACAAGGCAAAATCACGAATTAAGGATGGAGAATATAAGACTACAGAATAGAAGATCGAGAAGTATTACAAAATCATATTCAAGATCGACTAGAAGAGAAATGAGGCGAATCTCACCCACAATCAATGCTGGAAACAATATTCAAGAAGAAATATCAAATCCTAATGAAGAATATCGCGAAAATAGAGAAAGAGCTAATGATCGTTACGTTCCACAAAATGGAACTTTTGAGGATGGGGAAAATGGTGGAAATCAAGAGAACGGACAACGTCAGGGACGAAACGACCAAGATGGCGAAGGAAATCGAGAGGAAGGAAGAAAAATTTTACATGAAAGAGAAAATCAAAGAAATCAACATACAATTGAAGAAGAAATTGAAAGACATTATGCTGAACAAGCACGTTTAATCTGCGAACGTGAAAGATTGAGAGCGGAAATGGAAGAACAAGAGCTTCAGGAGAAAATTCGCCAGAACAATCACGACAATCGAGAAAGAAGGCGTACACAAAACCGGAATAACGGTAATCTCAATGTGGAGTATGATAGAGTACAGAGGATGGCTGAAAGACAGCGAATGAAATTGATAAGAAATGAACAAAACCATGGAGGGGAAAATGAAAGGCATCATCATATGAGAATTCAAGATAGAGATGAGGAAGAGAATCGCAGAAGAAGACGAGATGAGGATAATGAAGAAAAAATGCAAAATTTCGCGAGAGAAGATAGACATGAACGCAGAATAAGAGAGGCGAAATTAAAAAGACCAATGGATCAAGATTCAGGTGTAAATAAACAAATCTCGAAAGAATTAGAAGAAATGAGAGGAATGCTAAATAATAGAGGAGAAGTAGGCAAAAGACAATTGGATGAAGCAATAGAAGAAGCTGCGAAAACTCCATTTACAAGGGAAGTACAATTAGGAGGAATACCACCGAAATGCAATTTGCCCGCATTAACCAGCATTTTTGATGGAACAACTTGTGCAATTCAACACATTAAAGCCTATGTGAGGTGCATGTTACAATGGAAAAATCATGATGCCGTATTGTGCAAATATTTCGCATCCAACTTAACAGGAGAGGCGTTAAAATGGTTTGAAGGTCTACCAAAGAACACAATAACATCCTTCAATAATTTGCAGACTACATTCTTAGGGGCATATATAAGTAATAATTCTTCGCGACCTGGTATAAAAGATGTGTTTGGATTAAACAGAGGATTGGCGAAAGTTTGAAACACCTGACTAAAAGATGGAGAACTATGTGTAGCGAAATGGTTTGCCGTGTAGATGCGAGATATCTTATATTATCATTTATCAATGCTATGTTTGCAACAAACCTATTGTATGTCCAAATTTTTAGAGTGAAGAATACGATCACAATGACTGAATTGCGAGAACTTCAAGAAGAATACATTGCTCTAGAGGAAAGAAAAAATGAAATGGAATCATATCCAGTTGCGAACACCATCTCACAAATTCATCCTCACTACTTATAAGAAGCAATAGAAGAAATGAGAGGAATGCTAAACAAATTCATCCTCACTACTTATAAGAAGACGAGAACGAATTTGATTTTCCCTTTCGCAGAGTTCGATGTTCTTGCGGTTAGCTTCATCTCGTTCAAGTTGAACTTCAAGAAGAGCCTCTTGGAATTTCGCTAAAGCCTTGGCACCTTGATCAGAGATGCGATCCTTATCATCTATGAGACCGCTAATTTTGGTTCTTAGATCATTGGTTTTCTCTTTAGAATCAAGAAAGAGACGCTTAAATCGGTTGAGAAAGAGACGCTTAAACTAGATCTATGGTCAATTTCTAAGAGGCGAAATTTAGATCTAAGCTCATTTAGAGAAAGAGATGAAATTCTATCATTTGAGAAGCTATTTAAGGAATTGTTAAGACGCTCAAGAAGGGTATCATTATCCAAGGCATTAGGAAATGAGTGAAGAAGGGTAGCTTCATCAGAAAGACCATAAATGTCTGCAAAAAGAATCATTTAAATAAGATAAAACAACAGGATGAATGAATGAAGGGAAAAGAGAAAAGTAACATACCGTAAAGCTGATTATTAGCTTGATGAAGACTAGAGATTTTGTTCTTATACGAAGAAGAATCAATTTGTAATAGTCTATTTTTCTCGCGAAGACCTTTAACTTCAGCTTCCAATTTTTCATTCTTTGTGCGAAATTGAAGATTATTCTTTTCAAGATTTTCTCATCTTCTCTCTAGGCCTGAGGCAACAGCAAAAGAAGCTTTTCCAGCCTGTGAGAAAATATAAAAAATATTAATATAGAAAGAAATTTTGAGTTATGACAATGAAGAAGTAAAAGGATAAAAGTATACTAGACTATTGAGAGAATGCAAGAAGTCGGGAGTCACTGATCTAGAAACTCCACGAAGAGAGCTATCACCATCCAGTAAAGGGACATCACAAAGGGTAGCGAGAGCTTTGAAGGTATTTGCGAATTGGCTATCTCCCATTCCTTGTAGAGAATCAGAAAAGAGGTCAGAGAGCTTAGCCATAGAAGATTCAGGTGGAGAATCTTCACTTGCGGCAAGATCATCATTATCCTCGTCATCCTTGTCACTTTCGGAATTTTCGTGAGGAGGAATATTTGAAGGAGAAGAAGAACGGACTTTCCTTTTCTTTGAAGGAGGACCAGTTGATTTTTCTCTGCGAAGAGCACCTTTGCCTTTATCTCCAATCTTCGCAACATCGGCAGGTTCTTCTACTCCAGCAATAATCTTCACACACAGATAAAAATAATAAATAGAAGCAACAGTATACTGTTTAAAATTATAAGAGAATCTTTCTTACCTCATCTGTGTATGAGCGAAGAGCTAACAGAGTACTAGCTTTCCCAGTCCTGTTATAACTATCTTTCAGTTTTTGGATCTGCAGAATGTCGCAAGACTTAGTGAACAAAATAATAAAGACAAGTAAAGAAATATAAAGTGAGCTAAACGGGAAGAAACATACCTATTTCACCTTCTCGGTCCAAGAGAAAACCCAAGGTTGATAAGCAGCGAGATTCGCAGGAAGAACATTTGACCCAGCAATGTAAGGTCCTTTTAGCATTAAAGGAAAAACACACCATTTATCATCTTTGGATTGGCGAGGAGTTGTGTTCTTACCAGAATGACAGTCAATGTCTTGCATGAGAATTTTAGCTTCATCAATGTTATCTTTCCTTTTTAAGCGAATACCCCAGCGAGTATTCTCTTTCTTCATGGAGATCAGTTCATAGTTCTCAAAGAAACTCGCTACTGTGTATTTCTAAGCAATTATCTCTAAGTCTGCGAATTTAGATCCCTAAGTTCTTTGGAATATAGAGATCCTTTACCAGCACCACGGGGAGCGAACTCTAGCATCAGACGGATGCAGTCTCCACTCAGTTGGAAGATAGCTCACGAAAATCCCGAGTGAGCGAGAATTTCATAGAAAAGAGGAAGATATGGGTCATAAAGAGGAATGGGGAGACCTGCGAGAATCTGACCTAGCGAAATAATGATTGATTGATCATCACAATACTGATCAGAGAAAAGTTTGACAGAAAGAATTGACTTGGCGCTTTCACCAGGAATGGTAGAGAGTATGAAACCTTTCCCAGCAAGATCTTTTTGGACATCTTTTAAATTCTTCTCATGTCTATGACCACTTGGAGCCATATTTGAATAAAGAGTATGGGAATGAATAAAAAGAAAGAAGATTGAAGGGGGAAAATTACAGCAGCAGAACTTGCAGAAGAATAACAGAGTTGCAGAGATGAGAGAATAAAAAGAGAAGAGAAAGTAAAAAGAAAGTGGAAAGAAGAGTATATAAAGGAGATTTTTTTTACTCGAAGAAATAAACACCATTAAGATGAAAATACGTGAGCGGTTGAAAAGCAGCGGTTAATGAAGACGTGTCAAGAAACAAATGGAAGAAAGAATACGTGTGATAAATGCAGAATATGAAGAGATGAATAGCTGCGCATTTCTCACATCATTCTATACTTTGCGGAGAAGATATGAGAAGAGACAGATGTAGGATCAGAATCTTGCAACGATAATATCTCAGCGAAATTATCAACAACACAACAACGTCGCAGAAAAATTTCAGAAATGATACGATAAACGACGTCAGCTAGGATCACGAGAAAGATGTGATAGTCCTGCGAAAATTAGAGAGCTTGCGAAATTAACATTTGTAAGGTTGCGAGAATGTCGCAGACCATACCCGAAAGTAAAAGACAGATTAGCTGTCATCCACTATGTATTTCCCTATAAATAGTCGTTCAAGTTGTAAAGAAGGAAATTTTTGAGTAAGAAACAAGTAAATAGGAGAGAGAAATTCTAGAGCAGACGTCATTCTTGATTTCTTTATCTTCTCTTGTAAGAACGTTCAAAGATTGATTAATAAAATTAAGAGTGTAAACCTAAAAATGAGTTGATTAATAATGAAATCATATGAGGGGTGTAGTGTAGGATTTCCTGCAACTACAATTCACTCGAATCGGTTCATGAACTTTATAGCCACGGTTTGCATTTAGCATTCCTTAGTTAATATAAATAAGTTCACAAACAATCGTCTTTAGATATAAGCAACTTAAGTTCGCAGACTTAGTTCGCGGACTTAAGTTCCCGAAAGGAGTTCTCAAACTCCAGCAGATTTTCTCGGGTCGAGAACTTCCGCCAGTTCGCAGACTGGGTTCGCGGACTGAGTTCACTGTTGAAGTATTTCGATTGCGGTAAATAAGAGTTCGATGCTCGGACTTGAAAAGATTTTTAAAACAAAAATATATACACAATATTTTTCACAAGATCAAGAGATATTGGGACTCAGGATTTCACTAATTCTTATACTCATGCGATTCAATTATTAATTCTAGACAATTAAAGCTTATATTGATAACAAATATCGACTCTTACTTTGCCAAAAATATATTTTGTAAGTATTATATGTAAATCATAAGCATGATGCATCAAGAATCTCATGGATTAAGCATACATCATCAGACAAAATCACAAATAATCAATAAAAATCATAATTCCATTCATAATAGTGCAAATAGTCATAAAAGAATTAAATAAAAATTACTCATGCATAAAGAATGGTTTCTTCCATCATCCCAGTATTGGGGTTTAGCTATTCATATTAATCATACACTCAAAATATTAATTCAAAGATCAAAGTGTGATTAAAAGAGTCAAAAGTTATAAAACAGTGGTTCTGTGACCCACAAAATACGTCCAGAAAGAGATACCAAAGAGCTGCAGTAAAACAACGACACTCCGCTGCTGCTGTTGACGCTGCATAAAATAAGACTGCTCTGTGCAGTCCGTTCTTCGTGTTCTTCAAGGTCCTCTAATGGCAGCAGCAGCAGCAGGTGTGAATTGTTGTTAATCCTTCTTCTTCGCTCCTCTGCGTCCCAAACCTTCCCCAAACTCTTGATAACCATTCTAAGACTCGAAGAAACCTCTTTTATACACAACAGGACCAACAAATATTCACGAAACCTTTTGGTTTATCTCTTTTTTTCTTTGGCAGCAAGTCACGATAATTTTCTGTGTGCGGCTTCTGTTGATTCCGTACTCTTCCCAAACTCTTTATAGGATATAATAGAATCTATATGAAGGTATATCTACACTTTAGTCACGCTGGGACTCCAAGTTCGACTTCAAACAGGACCCGATATCACATCCTTCCCTGTTTAGCTCTCTTCCCCTTTCACGGCTTGTTCAGCCCAAGTTACTCGATCCAAACACATTCACGGACCCTGTTTAGCTATAGGAAGCCCATCCCAACAATTCCCAGTGATTGAATCACTGTAAAACTCTTCAAAAATTCTAACCCTAACTGCCAGGAGAGAAAGCTTCTTTTCCCGCCAGAATTTCTAATTTGAAACGTGAAGAAGGTGACCTCCCCCTATCCAGTCTCGGTGTCCCTTTAGCACATGCCTAGAAATGGGTTACCCCTTATCCAAAGGGAGAGTCCGGATAGCAAATGTCCTCCCTGGTGCCTTTAACAACTTTTCGAGCCAATTTTGGTCCAAAAGCTTATTTCTCCAAAAACACCTACAAAGAGATAAAATAGCCAAATAAGTATAAAATCGAGCACTAACAATATATACAATTGAGATTATATAAGACTCAAAAATGTGCCTATCATTCACGGCTCTTGTTCCGGTTCTCTTGGTCAACAAAGTTCGCAAACTTCGGTTCAAGGAATAAGGACTTATACATATATGTGTTGCCACACAATGCTTATATCCAACATTGGTTATATAATCTAAACTCTCATTTCAATCATTGAAACATTCTTAGAGGACGTTGATATTTTATAGTTGTTATTCACAAACTATTTTTCGTCAAAGTAAGCAATTTTCAAAGTGATTGAAACGTATCATGACTTTCGTCACTAGGTAAAGATGAACTTGGTCAAAGCAAAATCTTACCAACACATATTTCGAGAAATAGATAGGCGAGATAAACTCGGCTCGAAATTGCAAATGTGTATAATCAAAGTCTATATAGCAAAACGACTTTTGTCTCAAGATAGGAAATAGAGTAGATAGACTTTTGAGGGATAGATAAGTTCAAGTCTCCACATACCTTTTAGTCGATGAAGTTCCACCAGTTCCTTTAGTAGTCCTTTGTCTTGTATGATGATTGCCATGGAGTTCTTGAGATCAACTACACTTTCTATCCTAGTCCGAGACTTAGCTATAGTAGACTAGAAATCAAGACTTATAGTTTTGATCACTAACATTGACAAACACGCTTGAGATAGCAACGCATGCGAGTTCGACCGAGCAATGCTCTAACACAAGTGACCTCACTATACCAAGAATAGTAAGAGAGAGAGCTCCCTTTCCATTGTACCTTGTCCTTCTTTATATAGACTTTCCCAAAAGTCCCTCCTTTTATGTCATCATGACACATGTATTAGACCTCCTTAATTACTTTTAATGCCATTCCTTAATATAACCTCCTTCTTATTTGTTAATCCCTCCTTTGTCCTTTTTACCTCAAGGGTATTTCTTCATTGGACTTGGGCCTAGTCCCCAAGTCCCCATATCTCACACTAGGTTTATCTCTCCCTTTAGGGGCACCCCTAGCCCGTCAAGGGGTTTCATTTTTCATGTATCAACATTGATCGTTGAGGTTTTCGTTAATCTCCGATCAGGAACGATATATATAGAAATCACAAAGCTCTCTTTGTATCAAACTTTGTGATTCCTCAAGATAAATGTCTAAAACTCTTCTTGATTGATTTGTTTAGATTGTTTTTGATAGGTGGTTAGTAATCCAGGCTTCTCAGCTAACTGAGTGTAAGTGTTCCAGATTTGTGAGGTTTGCTAACTTTGTTTATTGTAAACAGAATTCAAAGCCTTGATATAAATGATCTAAAAGGAAATCAAATAACGAAAAAGCGGGAGGTACAACAACCACACCCAATATTTCGCTTAGCAATCTGTATGGACAAACTCCAACATACTTTCTAGAGAATCAACTAGACAGTCAGACTCAATCTAGAGAAAAGTATATTGAGGAGTTAATATCTCTCTCACTTGATTTGATCTTTACTCAAGTAAATAAGAATTTTCGAGTCTTTATCAAATACAAGGATAATAAACTTGGATGGTACCAAAGACCAATATCCAAGGATCAATCAATTTCTAATCAACAACCAGGGTTGGATTTCACAATTGATCGATACAACGCACAACCTATGATATTTCAATTATATAACAAAATATAATGCGGAATAGAAATAACACAGACACCAGAAATTTTGTTAACGAGGAAACCGCAAATGCAGAAAAACCCCGGGACCTAGTGATGGTTATTTTCAATGATGTTGTAGTAAAAGGTTCGTTGAGACTTGTGAAGGAAGATTTTTTTAGACTTAATTTTTATAAATAAAAATAAAAAACTCAATTAAAAAGTGTTGTAAAAATTATGGAGAGACCGGGGCTAGGATTCCACCATTGGTCGATATTAGTGATTTAATAAAACAATAATTATGCAACTCAACATTCAAATTGATTCTAATAGTATTGCCTAGACATATATATTTTCAAAAGAATAGATGTTCATCCAAGCATAAAATATCAAAACCCTAAAGCAAGCATATTCTATCAAGAGAAAATACACCTAACTAATTAAAATCATATAATCAAGTTTTAATTCAAAGAAAAAATCATAATAGAGTTGTTATAATTAATTAAAAATAGAAATGTATCACTTTTACCGAAACAACGGCTTCCTCCATATCCCCAAGGATTGGGGTCTTGGAAACACACTCAGAATAATTTTTCATTGCTCAACAGTGTTTACAAGTGATGAAATGGGAGAAAATAATGATTAAACCGGGTTTGCTCCCCC